>NC_092815.1:228250072-228352572 GCF_023375885.2 Dermacentor andersoni | reverse complement strand
AATTCAACGCACGAAAACGGGAAAATTGTGGAAAGTCTTTTAACAAGACCTAATTTGTCACGTTATAGTGAGCATGAAGAATACAGCAAAACGGTTAATCATAAAACGAACTCTTTATTTGGCAAACCTGTGCACAAATCAAGTGACTCAAAGCACAAATATGGCGGCGAGCGCAGTCGGCAATCGTCGAAATCTGGTCTACTAGACAAGCGCATCGGTTTTTATACATGGCTCGTCGGATGTTCCATGATAATCGGTGGTGCCGGCGGGCCTTCCTGAAGCTACTACACAACTCGTGCCACGCCTACAGTCTCGTTACACGAGGTTCGGCGAGAACATACACAACAAATAAAATCAAGGATAACATTCGAGTATGTTCCAGTCGTGCAGGCGCATCTTGCACTGAGTGGTAACTTTAAGCTGTTGGCGGGTGACATTCAGTCCTTTAGAAAAGGATAAATAAGTGCATGTGTGAATATCGTGATGGCGTCACTGTTAGCTGTGGCTAAGCATTGAACTTCGAAGTTTCATTTCGATGTTGTTCTGTCATTGTAGACAGTCATTGCATGAAACGCTGCTGACGCAAGTAGTAAAAAGGAGGTCCCATTTCCAAGCACATAGCCAGTTAGAAACGCTCTGAACAATTTATGCATCAACAGACAGCAATAGTCTAGTGTGCTGCGGACGCACTCAGCACACGTAAATGTTGAAGGACATAACTGCATGTTGGTGTTGCCGACTGCGATGTATAGAATTCCAGGAAACTCGAGTCCATTCCGCCATCTCGCCGAACAGCAGCAATTGGTGCAAATAAGCAAGACAGTTTATTGTAAATATTGAGCATGATATAATTTGTATTAGACATAAACACGTAATACAGCCGAGATATAATTTGCTTTGCTTCAAAGTGTTACCTCATAACCATCAATGTATCGATAAATTGATGGATTGATTCTTTATCACATAGCATTAGAGATATAAATAATGTGTCGCATAAAAGCTCGCTACTTTGCATTGGCGGCTTGTCAAGGCCCTGAAGTATGTTTTAGAATATCCTCTCTGCGTCTGGCTTGGAGCAAATCACATGCAGACAGAAAAGTGTTTGACATAAAGGGACCGCAAACTAGCTGCATTCTTCTAAGAAATTTTAGTCTTCTGAAATTTCAATTCGCACGCTGTAGACTTATTAATACGACCAGGCTGCGCCTACTGAAAAGCCTAAAAACGCTAAGGAACTTGGTCAATATTAAACAGTTGTTATTCTTGGACAGCAAGAGCCGTGCTTAGAAAGACGTAGCACGCAGTGCTAAGGACCCCTTTGGCATGACGTTCCCCGTCGCTAAAAAATGTCATGCGTGTTCCCAGCGCGTTACATACGTGTGCTTGCGTTTTAACAATGAATCAGAGCTTTCCTCACATGTAGTATTTGCATTTTGGATTATTTTTCTTGTGAATTGCGGAATGCATAAGCATGACAAATGCATGACAATAAAATTTTCAACTAGGTTTCAAGCGCTAAACATAAATATTGCATCAGATTACACGCTGCGTACTACGAAAATAAACACGATAGTATACATCACCATTGCTTGCAAAAGCGAAAGTTCGTTCCTTTTGAACGAAAACAATGTACCAAGGCAAAAGGCAAAAAGCCTGGCATGGGGCGCTATAACGTAAAACTATTCCTAAATTTTCTATTCCAATTCTGCAATGAGGGGCGCTATAACGTAAAACTATTCCAAACTTTTCTATTCCAATTCTGCAATCAGCCCTCCACGATTGGTCAAAAGCTTTTTTGGACCACCCCCACTTAACCTGTCTGTCACGCGACGTCACGAAAACCGTGATAGCTCCCCATCACATACGACGTGTACACACTGATTATGCATGATTTGATCGAACAAAAGAAAAACAGTTATTTTTGATTCGACCCCTTTTCGCCATTAGCCCTCGGCTATGGGCCAAAAGTTTTCGGGCTGCACCCACTTCACCTGCTGTCACGCGACGTCACAAAACCGCAAAAACTCACCGCGTCAAAGTGAAGTGTACGCGATAAAGATGCATTAATATGCCGAACAAAACTGAATTTTCTTCGGAATAGCCGCAGGCTGCCCCGTTCTGAAAGGAATAATAGATGGCTGCCGCCGATAGCTCAGGCACTGGCGACTCTCACCTGCCGTAGAGCATGGGTTTATTTGCGTATAACTAAACTATTTGCGTGGCCGCGTAACGCTTTACAGCACTTTCGGCACGTTTACGCCCTCGTTCTGCCAACACTTCTTTGCCGAGGATCAGTTTCAGCGTCATTGTTGAGCTTCCGTTGCATGCCGCCGCGATTTTCGACGAGCCCCCCGCAAGCTAGTAAGAAAAAGCGGACCAGCCGCATACGCCGGCACCACCCTCTTGATCTGGTTATCGATTCTCAGTGCAGTAGCTAAGCCCCATCAAATCCCTCTCCACTTGAGCGTGCTCCTCACCTCTTGTCCGCCAATTAGATAAGACAAGCCGCTCAGTGTAGGCAATGTTATTCGTTTTTCAAGCGAACAAAAGGGACCTCCTATGAACGAGGAGAGCGTTTGATTGGTCTATTTAGACAACCCTGTGGGTGACCGCCCGATCTTTGCGTCGGCGGTTACGCAAATTTGACATCAGGAGATTGGAATAAAAACATATTGGAATAGTTTTACGTTATAGGGCCCCAGCTCTCCGCAGTTGGTCAAAAACTTTTTTGGACCACACCTACTTCACCTGTCTGTCACGTGACCTCACGAAAACCGCAACCGCAATAGCTCTCCATCTGATATGACGCGTACACACTCATTAGGCCTGATTTGAACGAACAAAAGTAAATAGCTACTTCTGTTTGTTCGTCCTTTCGCCATTAACCCTCGAGCATTGGTCACATTTTTTCGGGCTGCACCCACTTCACCTGCCTGTCACACTACGTCACAAAACCGCAAAGCTCACCGCGTCAAAGCGACGTGTACGTGTTAAAGAGGCTATAATATGCCGAACAAAACGGAATTTTCTTCTGAATAGCCGCAGGCTGCCCCGTTCCGAAAGGAATAAAAGATGGCTGCCGCCGATGGCTCAGGCACTGGCTACTTCACCTGCCAGAGAACATGGGATTATTTGCGTGTAATAAACCTTTTTGCAGGTCTGTGCAACGTTTTCTAGCCCTTTCGCCACATTTACAACCTCGTTCTGCCAACTCTTCTTTGCTGGGGAAGCGTTTTACCGTCATATTTAAGCTTCCGTTGCATGCTGCCGCGATTCTCGACGAGCCACCGCAAGCTAAGTAAGGGAAATCTGACCAATCGCAGACGCCGGCACCACCCTCTTCATCTGTTTATCGATTTTCAGTGCACTGGCTCGGCCCCATCAAATCCCCCTCCGCTTGAGCGTGCTCCTCGCCTCTTGTCCGCCAATTAGATAAGAGAAGCCGCTCAGTGTAGGCAACGTTATTTTTTTTTGAAGCACACAAAAGTGAACGCCTATAAACGAGGAGAGCGTTTGATTGGTCTCTTCAGACGACCTTGCGGGTCACCGCCCGATGCTTTCGTCGGTGGTAACGCAAATTTGACCTCAGGCGATTGGAATAAAAACATATTGGAATACTTTTAGGTTATAGGGCCCATGGTTCTGATGACCCGTGAAACGAAAATTGTATATTATTTATTACCTCTTTCACTAATGCTTGCCTTCGCAAGGGTGCAAACATGTACGTTACATGTGGACAATTTCCAGCGAAGCTGACGTTGCAACTAGCCCACTAGAACACGTCACATGCGAGTTTTCATTTCATGCTGATAGAACTGCGAACTTTAATAGCGTTTACATTTAGAGAGAATTTGGGGTATGATAGCGATTGCGTTTAAGAAAAAATTGTAGTCCCTGGGTTAATTAGGAGCTGAAATAAACTTGTACAACCTTAATTTTATTATCGGTTTACAACAAGCGGCGGTATATGAAGCGCCGACGAAGTTTTCTCGCTGCCTTGAGAGAATAGAAAGTTATAGCGGTTATATTTTTCAAGAAGATGAGAGCGGTGTGTTGTGCGCCGTAAGTTTGAATTTTAGATTATTGTCATTGCAGAAAGTCTTAAAAGCGCTTCGCAGGTACACAAGCATGTTTTACATACCGCGCATTAAGTTCTCCGAAATTACCGAGACAGCTTAACATAATGCGAAGTTCACATTTCGAGGAAATTATCAACATTCTGTGGTCCAGGCGCGCGCAAGGGTAGAAGAGCGTCGGATAATGAGGATTTTGAAAATTTCTTTGCTCAAGTATTCTAAGGTGGTATGCGGTCGTTACCGGCAACGCGCCCAAGCATCCGGAGGCAACTCTGTGCCAGACCAAATTTGCATATCTTCAATATTATATGCATGTTAAGTGGTATGCATGAGGAATCTCTGATGTTTGTGGCCTAATTATGAGCTTGTAAATGTTTACTAAATCCTCTTCTGTCCATTGTTATGCGTATCACGACGCAGACGTAGATTCCCTATCTCCTCGGTGAACTAAACGAGGTATTCAGTCTGCATTTACTGAAGGGCCAGGATACGTTAACGCCGTAGTGAAAGCTGTGTGGGTGAGTTCCGGCTTTTGCAGTAAATTACGTATGCAGGCGATCCAAAGCATTGTGTGTTTTATGAACCGCGCATAATAAACCCACCGCCCTGGTAAAACCATTAGGCCACGCACATAAAAGTTTCTTGAAATTGGGGTAACAATTTAGCCAATGTTCATGTATATTTTTGTTCGCCGAACGTGAACCATGCTTGCACTCGTATTGAAAGAAAAGGGCAGGAGCACTCAATCACCTGTACCAGGCAACGGCATGCTCACTTCGTCTCCTTTTCTGATTTTTGCAGGTGGCCCAAGAGCGCTGAGCCACCAAGGGAAGTACGTAGGAAAGCTTTCTTGCAGTTTAGACCAACGCGCTACGCTGTGCTTTATGTGTGATTTTATTGCATACACACATGTGCTACGATTCGACTGAAACGTGAATAATTTTTACTACGTTAGATTATTGATGTGTGTAGAAGTATCTATACTATATCCCAGCCTGCCAGCCTTAGCTAAGCTGCTAGATATATGGGCGCAGTCTACAAATCTGAGAACTGCAGCATTTGGTCATAGTGGTAAAACCATAGGGCCGTGTAAATAAATTCTTAAAATTGCGGTAACAATAGTTATTTACGTTCTTAGTTATTATAACACATAGTTATTTACATTTTATTTACAAGGGTCCCGTGGGGGAGCCAAAACGTAAATAACTATTTTAAACCATTTTGGTCAGTGTCCAGACGTCTTCCTCTTAAGTTCCCAGTCTTCATATCTACGAAATTACGATGCAGGTGCCGAGCGATATGCTAAGCATAGTTTGTTTCTTCGTGCTGTTTTGGGACCGCTAGTGTTACGGTGCGCGGGTGCGTCATCATGTGGCACTTTTTGCATGTCGGGCGCTACTAGTAAGGCGCGTAAAAAAATTATTAACAGTGACCTAACGCGAAGAAAACAAGTGAATGGAAATTTTTAGCAGCGGAGCTGTTTAAGCTTTCTTTCCACCATGGAGCATTACCACAAAACTCAGCTCAGGAATGCCCGCCTCATGTTGCCTGGCAACAACCTGCAAGAGCAGCGAGCCACGTAACTTCCTCGCACCCCACGCGCGTAGGGCGGAGTCGTGATGTCACAGGCGAGTAAAAGCTCGGGCCGCATCGGCGGCACACCTCTCTCCTCCTCTACTCCATGCGTACGTACTGCTGCCATGGGAAGACCGAAGAAAGTCCGGACGCCTGAAGGACGCTTACCAGGAAGAGCGCCGTACTGTCAAGCGAGAAGCAATGCGCCACCGCCGAACTGATCCCGAACATCGCGCCGAAGCTGCGGCTGAGAAGAGGCGACGCCGAGTCAAGGATCCCCAGTTTCAGTCCAGGCAACTCGAGAGTCGGTGCCTGAACGCTCGACGTCGCCGAGAAAGTGATCGCGGACTGCGACTGCTCGAAAACTTCCTGCGTCAAGCCCGCCGAGACACGGGAGGGGCGAACAGCCTATTCGACCGCGAATTTCTGGGCATAGGCACCGGGCCACATCTGTCGCGTCTGTCACCTACAAGGAAGCTCGGCGCGCGGCTCAGTGGGGCAACGATCGACGAAGGAGAGTCGATCCTGCGCATGGCTCCGAGGCCGCCCCGACAAACGCGGTCGCCGAGCCGAGGATTCCGAGTTTCGGGCCAGAGAGACCACGAACGCTGCCGACTGAGTGCTCGGCGCCGCGGGAAATCGGTTGCAGGCCTGCGCGTTACCGAGAACGTCCAACGCCGAGCCCCTAAATTCATGGGAGGTGCGAATTCTTCGGCATTGTGTTCGGGCACAGCTGCCGCGTTTGCGACCGGCTCTGGTTCGGCGAGAAGCTCTCCGCGGTGAACTCGGTGCTGGAACATTGAACAGAAGAGCAGTGTCTTGCAAGTGCTTCGCGACACCTTCCCAGACGCCACCGACCAGGACGACGACCGCAACGACGGTCGGACATCGAGGACGAGGACCGGACCGACGATGATTTCGACTGGTACTGAAGCACTGTGCATAATAAATTACGATGCAGGTACTGTGGCTTGTATGCGTGTGACATGCTGGGGCTTGTGTGGCTTACCGGCCTGATCGTGTGTGACTTCACAAATACTTCGCGAAACTTTGCAAATCTTGGCGACATTTAGTATGAGCATAGTTAAGCCATGCATAACCTCGTAAGGCTTAGCAAAACCTAGCAACGCTATGTATGAGCCTAGCCAAGCCGTGCATAACATCGCGAAACTTAGCAAAAGCTAGCACCACTTAGTACGAACCTACGCGAGCCATGCATAGCCTCGCGAAACTTAGCAAAACCTAGCAATACTTAGTAAAACTCGGAAATAGCTCAGCTGTCGCCCAGCCTTGCGTCACTAGTGCAAACTGCCCACATTTTTTTAGTAAGCCATAGTGGCTTTATATTAGAACTCATGATATGACTAATATACAAAGTCTTGCTTTGTAATTCTTTCTAATTATCCGAAATAATTAGCCCAGGAAAACTATTCCCTTGTTGGAGGAGTGCTATAATCACGGAACGCAATAGGTCTCACGGGAGTTGCTTGCATTAGTTTCTCTAACAGCTTGGATAGCGTTAGCTGACCTTTGCTATCCTAAGGACATGTCTTTTTATGGGCGCTGACCACCATAAAAAGTTAAAATATGCCTCATAAATCCATATTTTGCAGTGGTTGCGGTATCGCTCTGGAAAACTCGAAACACTATTGAAAGCAGGAGCGCTATGGCAGAGATTGATGTAATTCCAGTGAATTGCGAAGAATTAAAATGAGAATTCAGCATAGGATCTTCTGCATCTCATCGTAACTTTCGGTTCGTTTTTCCTTCAATTCAATTTATTGTCAGCCACATCCGCCTATAGCTGCGCATGATAGGTAGCATCAGGATCAATCATTGTTCTGCGCTTATGTTTAACTATGTTCTTTAGTGTAGCGGTACAACGCGGACAGAAGACAGGGAGACATTCTTCAAGAACAGCAGGGCAACCTGTCCAAAGGAACGGAACAAAGACATCTCTTCTTCGACCTCGCCAAATCCCACTGACGGAGTTCGTTAATGCCCCCGCAGTCGTCATCGTCTGCATAGAGTACATGCGTCATTCGGACCTGAAAGCATCGCCCTGATGCTAGACCGGAAATGTCACTGGTGGAAGTAAGGGTCTCTCGCGTAGTCTTTGGCTCATATGTGGCTTCATGCGCACAACGCGCGCAAGTTCACGAGGGTGCATGCGGCGCCGCGTACAATTGCGACTAATGGAAACGACCTCGTTTGTGACATCACTGAGTCGCCGCAATACTCAATATGGTCCGAAGTATCGCTTTAACAACTTCTTAGAGAAGCCTCGTTTCCATATGGGTGTCCAAGCCCACAGTCTGTTGTCGACTTCATAGGTTACAGTTCTACGGAGAACATCATAGCGGCCTGCGTCGTAGTCTTGCCTCTGGCAGATCCGCAAGCGCGCGAGCTGCCGAGCCTCTTCTGCGCGTTGCGTAAACACATCGGCGTCCGCGTCAGTGTCGTCAAAGTGGTGTGGAAGCATCGCATCCTATATCGTTCGTACATCCTGTCCGTGAACAAAGGTAAAGGGAGTTACGCGCATTGTCTCTTCTTTCGCCATGTTATACGCAAACTTGATATAACATAGGATGCCATCCCAATTTGTATGTTCGACACCCACGTGCGTAGGAAGCATGTCTTCAGTTGTTTTGTTTGGGCCTGTCAATTCGTTGGTTTGTGGATGGTAGGCGGTTGACTTTCAATGAGCCGTTCGACTTAGCAGCAAGACGTGGTCTAAAAGTGCAGCCGTGAATGAGGTGCCTCGGTCTGTTATTACAAAGGTTGGTGCGCCGTGTCGCAACATAACATGCTCAATGAAAAAGCGCGCCACCTCAGCTGCTTTACCACTCTGGATTACCATTGTTTCAGCGTAACGTGTGAGATAGCCGGTTGCGACAATAACAAAGCGATTCCCTTTAGTAGAAGTAAGAAGTGGGCCCAAAATATCCATTCCGATTTGATCAAATTGTCTTCGAGGAACCTGGAGGCGTTGTAGGAGGCCGGCTGGTTTCGTCGGAGGAAACTTGCGCCTCTGGCAGCCGAGGCAAGTGCGAACGTAATGTTGCACAGTGGTGGTAAGTCTCGGCCAGTAGTACCTTTGATGCACTCTGCCTAATGTTCGCTTATAGCCTAAGTGACCGGAAGTTACCAAGTTGTGACAGGTTTGAAGTACTTGCGTACGGAGAGCTGCAGTATTGACGAGCAGATAGGGGGACCCGGTTGAAAAAAAGCTTCTTTTGTAAAGGAATTTGACGCGTAAACAACACGTTAACAATCCTCTTGCGAAAACTCTATGCAGTTTCGCTGATCTTCCCTCTAAGTAATTAATTAGTTCAAGCAACACAGCGTCGTCCCGTTGCTGTTGCGCGATGACGGATGTGTCCAGAACGCAAAGAAATGCTGAGTCTTCTTCGAGTAGAGCAGGCGACTCTATCGGCTACCGAGACAGGCAGTGAACATCCGTATGTCGTTTCTCGGGCTTGTACATGACAGACATGTCAAACTCTTGAAGCCTTAGATTCCAACGCGCCAATCGTCCAGAAGGATCATTAACCTTCGTCAACGAACATAGTGAATGGTGGTCGCTGATAACTTTTAAGGGGCGGCCGTACGAATATGGGCGAAATTTCATATCCGCCATATGACGATGAGGCATTTTCTTTCTCAGCTGTGGTGTGATTGGCATCTGTGCGCTAGAGCGCTCTACTTGCATGGCAAGCACTCTTTCCGTGTCTTCCTGCCGCTGCACAAGAACAGCCCCAAGCAACAAAGCCGGCATCAGTGTGGAGCAATGTAGGAGCGGTCTCTTCAAAGTAAGCAAGCACTGGATGTGTCTGGACACGTTGCCGCAAGTTCTTAAATTCACTTTGCTCTTCGTCGCCCCACACCCCGCAACTCCGCCAGTGTCGTGGTACAACGCGGACAGACGACAGGGAGACGTTCATCAAGAAAGCAGGTCAACATGTTCAAACAAACAGAACAGAGACACGTCTTCTTCGTACTCGCCAAATCCCACTGACCCGCTAGACGGATTTAGTTAATTTACCCATCTTCGTTGTCATCTGCATAGAGTATACGCGTAATTATTATCAATCTTTGTTCTGCGTTATAACAGCACAGTTTGTGTTTGTCTTCTCGTTGTCCACGGAGCAACTCGGGAATGGCTTTCTCTTCTGGTACCGGCAAGACCTGCGCACAACGGCTTTAGAATGATCCCTTCTGAAGATACAGTGAGCCACTTCTACAAATAAACGTTATGGAAGACACTTTTGTGCCCAAAAGAAAACCTGTTCGGCAAGCATGGTGTTTTTTCGACTGTCCTTCCAGGACGCCCGTAGTAGGCACAGTGAGAACCTTACTAAAGTGATCTCGGTGCCAGTGCCAAGAATCCTGCTGGTTGGAACGCAATAGTGGTACTGTTTTGTTGACAAAATGTACGTTTGCCTGTTCTGTGTCTTCTTGTACGTATCAAAGCACGCTCTATGCAGCGTGATTGCCTGTTTCATAATAAAACCTAACAGAAGAAAATCTGCTTTGAGATAGCTGCTGCGAGTAGGTCTTTCCAAGTGCGGATGAATCATTCCATGATCAAGGTTCCCTTGTAACTAGCAATTAACGACATGAACCTGCATGACGATGAACTCCGTTTAGAGTTCGCTTGAATAGCCTCGCTCAATCGCGTGCTACTCTGTCTCTTCATCTTTTCAAGTATGTAATATTTCTTCTGTTACTAATAAGTAACTCTTTCGTGTATCAGGCATAATTTTTAGCATATTCAATGTCTTTTCTAAGTGAGCACTCTGCCACGGCAGTAGCGCAAGACTACACGTGTGCTTTCGTGCTGCTGTAATAGCACGGGAAGTGGTGTCGGGTGTGCCCTTCATTGTCGCGTGCTCGCGTTGTTGAATCCAGTCGTCAGGTAGAAGGAAAGAGAGCGCGCACTCTATCTTCCGTTTGATACATAGCGTGCAAAGCGGTGGAGGCTAGAAAGATGTCTTGTAGATGCTGCGCCCGCACCAAGAAACATTGGTTAAGTGTTTTCACCAGCAATTACGCGAAATTGTTCTTAACTAAAGTAAAGCTTTATTTGCATCCTCCTTCGACTTTTCACTGCAGCTGCCGCTGCTGTTTTCTTGCATGCCGCACCCAGGGGTTGGTTGAGAGCGTGTATATACATGACAGAAGCACGGGAGAAGGGTATGGCGGTGTCCGAAGCTCGTTTGGCGTCTATTAGACCTTTCCAGCTAAAGCTCCTTGGGAGTCGCTACAAAGCCCTCTAGGCTGCTGAAATTGAATGTGAGCCTACCCTAAAGGCACTGAGGAGGCTGCAGCACTGACCTTTGCACCAACGTGCAAACCTCTAGAACTGGGGCACATAGAATGGTGGAAACAAGGTATAAAGAGGAGGTAGATAATGAGTAGAACAGCCGCAGTCACGAAACCAATGAAACGAGCCGGCTGATTTTCGATCGTGGCACCTGGCATGCATAGGTGGAGTGCAGGAGAGGCAAACGACGACGTCAGAAAGCATGCCTGGTTTGGGATCTCTTCAATAAAGTAAGCAATACTACTCGACATAGCAATAGTTGCGCATAAACTCTATAAATGCAGGTAGCTTCGAACACACTCTATAAATATACCGTACCGTGCGTTTGTGCTAGTTCAGAAAAAATAAGCGGCGTGAATGTTTCAACACGCGCATATTTGACGCAGAGCCGCATTAAACCATTCCAGCGTCAAGATCACACTACACAAGTGGCCGGCCAGCAAATCAACACTTCAGCGCCCGCTGCGGTAGCTTAGTGGCTATGACATTATTTACTCGAGCTCGCAGTTGTGACACTTGAGTGCGGGGGCCGCATTTTCGTGGGGGATAATTGCAAAAACGCGCGAGTACTTATATTTAGGCGCAGGGTAAAAAACCCCAGGTGGTCGAAATTTATGTGGAGTGACCTACCACGGCGTGCCTCATAATTAGATTGCTGTTTGACACATCTAATCATTGAATTTAAATACCGTATTTACTCGATTCTAAGCACCCCTTTTTTTTTGCACGATCGCGATGCCAAAAGTGAGGGGGGTGCTTAGATTCAAAAAATCTAGAATGACCCTCCCCCCTCCCTCTTGTCGCTGCAACATCACGACGAGACAGGTGCGAGAAATACCATTTCATTTTGCAAGCAATCAAAAGAAAAATCGGTGCAGACAGTGAACCCACCGCTTGTGTAGGATGCTCAGTCACCATCACTGCCACTCGTGTTCGTCGCACCGCTTGAATCTCTGCTCTCGGTATCCCACAGCAGGTCGTCTTCCGTTCCGTCGAAGTTGTTTGTGATCGAGCACTTCTTAAATGATTTGACCACAGCGTCCACTTGGACCCTCTTCCACGCGTCCGAAATCCACTTTGCGATGGTTGATGGGGACGCTTTCTGCAGCTTTCCCGTCGGCGTCTTGTTCCGGACATGGTTTCGCATCCACTCTTCGTACCCCTGTCGAAGATTGGCTTTGAAGGGCTTGTTGACTGAAACGTCGAGGGGTTGCAGCACTGGCGTCATGCGACCCGGAATTACAACCACGTCGCTATTGATGTTTCTGCAGCTTTGTCTTTACGTGCGGGTTCAGATAGCCGCGAAACGCTTCCAACAGAAGCATCGACCGCGTGCCTGCAGGTCCGCCGAGCAATGATTCCAGAGTGAGCAAGCGCGTTTGGCGACCTTGGCTACGCGCTCTTCCTAACAAATAGGGGGGTGCTTAGATTCGCATGCAAACTTTTTTCCTAACCTTTTCGCGAAAATAGAGGGGGGTGGGCGCTTAGAATCGGGGGGGGGGGGGGGGGAACGGTCTTAGAATCGCAAAAATACGGTGTTAACACTTCACCCGCTATGCACTAATGGCACACAACAATGCCTCAAGCAAACACGTCCGTGTACTGCATAGGCAAACTGCATTTGTGCATGCAAGATAACGTTTCCTATTACATCACCACTGTCGCATTGCACTGAACGCGGCATAACAACCTCCCATCAATATCAGCATCAATTACTGTCAAACAACGCGAACAGCTCAGAAAGCTTCGCATACGTTGACTCCTACAATGAGTGAGGTCCACATGACTTTTTATGCTCAGTACTTAATAAAACAAACAAATTTTTACGTATATAGCATACCCTACTGTTTTATGCGGTTCTTAATACGTCACCTTAGATTATTTTTCTTTGCGATATATATCCTTTTAGGCTTTTTCATTTCTTGCCCGTCACGACAGCACTAGCGGCAGCCGCTTTCGTGATATATGTCTTCGTGATATTTGCGACGAAACTTATTGCTGTTCCAATAATTGTACAGCAAAGCTGCTTATGCGGCCCTGCTGCCATCGTTATCGGACTTCGCTACCACTATCGTCACCAATGGCTCGAGCGTCGTCGTGTTCTTCCACAGCTGACTCCGTTGCCGCTCGTCACTCCAGCGTAGAATTTCACTTCTCTCGTCGTAATCAGGAGGTTGCACTTGCAGGCGTATGAGCTATTCATTGTCTTACGTGACGGAGAGATATAATTTTGAAGCAATTTAATTTTGAGGAAGGGCAAGCGGTAATGCCGGGCGGATGATGCTAACCACGCCACCGAGCAAACTCGAGACCTCGAACGAAAGCGACAACGGCGGACTGCGGGCACACAGTCGCCGACGTCGTTCTCTCCGTCGCAGCCGAACGCGTGTGTAGCCCCATTAAGTAACACAAAGACGTTAATCATCATACCAACCCAGTAAATCGCCAAAAACAATTGCAGCATCAGCATCGCCAGGGGTGAAACTTGCGCCTTATATACGGAGCTTTAGATTAGTGCACATCCCAGCTACAACAAATGGAAGACCCCGGGCAGAGCAACTTCCGCACGAAAAAAAGCACGACGACACGCAGACACAAACCTCACGCTCAACAAAAGAGAGAAAAAAGCACTGGGAGAACTGAGAAAGAAGCACTCCTAACGTATGCTCACCACGCGAAGCACCTAAAAGCGAAAATGAGGTGACCGAATGGCGAAACAAAATGTTCACGTATAGACCGCTTGCGAGTTTGACTTGCATGGTGTAACAGTCGGTGTAACTTACAGGGCTTCGCTGCTCTACCATATAAACGGACAGAAAGGGGTGGTGATTTTTTTAAGCTTGAGCACCTAAAAAAGTTGATAAAAAGGTACTTTTACAAGGTTTATTTTTACTGACCCTTTACAAACGGGTATCTCAAAATTGTTGCTCGCTTCAAAATTCGTTAAAAGTTGATGTGCCTTATCACACCACTGGCTTCAATTGGTGTACTGCAATAAGTGCGCTAAAGTAACGAGTTAAAAAAGCAGTTGTGACATTTCGTTAATTCGTCAACTCTTCATTTTGATTTCCACTGTAATATATATCTGCCTCTTCGAGTAATCCAGCTCAATAAGTACGTTTGTGTTATAAACTACGGACGTTTTTTCAAAGTTCTGTTGAGGCTAAAAAAGACACAAAGTACATATTGTCACAAAAAGACAATGTAAGATGTTCCTGGCGTCGGCGAGGCAGACAGTTGTACAAGATGGCGTGCAATAAATTCAAGCCGGCGTCCTCGGCTTCTACGTCTACTCCAGCGCCCGTCTCTTGCTGAGCGCGCGTTTCAGGTCCAACATCTTTTTCAGCGCTCGCTCGCTCGCTCGTGAGGGAGTGAGTGAAAAACTTTATCAGCTCTAGATTCGCTGGTCTTCTGCGGTCTGCAGATGGAATCGTCCATCTTTTAGCACAACGGTCGGTTGCCCTTAGTCCAGGGCTCCGCTGGATGCTGCTGCCAGTTGTGCTCGCCGAATCAGACCTTCTTGGTCGACCTGGCGATCGCTGGAGAGCACTCCCTCCCATTGCTCCGCACTCGGGTTTGGTATAACGGGTACCACGTCTATCTTCTGGCATGCCCCCGTTATGTGGTACAGCGTGGGTGTTTCGTGGAACCAGGGGCATTTGTCATTGTATAGAGTGGGATAAATTTTGCTGAGTACGTGTAGGTTCGGGTACGAGCCCGTTTGTAGCTGCCTCCACGCGACAGAGTCCTCTCTGCTAAGGGAGTTGTGCGGTGGTGGATACCGCTTTCTGCAGCCCTTGTACTAATTTATTATTGCCGAATAGTCTTGGGGTACAGGTTCGGTCTCCTCGAGGTCGCCTACGTTGGATGCTCGGTAATAAGTGTACCCTCGAGCTATCCTGTCCGCCTCTTGGTTCCCTGCCACTCCCGTGTGTCCCGGCGTCCATACAATCGTATGCCTAATTGGTTCTTCTTTTGAGTAATACTTGTTGGGGGGCTAGTTGGTGCATGTTTCCAGAAGAGGGTTATAGCGCCGAAAAAACACAACACACAGCAAGCGAGACGGGACAGGCGCAACTGTTTATTCACCGCGTATGCGAATGAATATAAGGTCAAACAAAGATGGGTAGCAAGAACCACACATGCGCACGAGGTTTTTACAAAAAGCGGATAAAGATAGGTGAGGTACACACGTATCTCACGCCCGTGTATCTAAAAAGGCAGTTTCATTCTTATAAATGGAGATAGATGGGGCGCTAACACAATCGCTACAGTTTCTTTGAATATAGTAGGCCTCCAACAGTTCACGGGCTGTCTGGTCCTTACTTCTGCTTAAAACCTTTGCTTCTTTCAGCCTTGCCACACACTTAATCTTCCTTTCTTCTCCGCAGGCTTTACAATGATGCGGCAGATGAGAACCAGTACCATTTTTTAAATCGCGATTATGTTCCGCTAATCGGTCATTAATACAACGGCCGGTTTGTCCGATGTACTTCTTTCCACATGTGAGAGGTATCTGATATACGACACCCACGGCACATTTAACAAGTGGGGCTGCATGTCTCTTTTTACAGTCAGTTTTTTTTTACCTTGTTGGGATCAGTTTGTCCTGTGCTGTGTGTTGTGTTTTTTCGGCGCTATAACCCTCTTCTGGTTCTTCTTTTGTTTGTCGTTCTGTTATGTGGTCTCCGGAGCGGAGTATGCGGAGTGCTCCGTGCCCTATTCTGCCGCGTAGGTAGTTGCGGCACGCTGTTTGCGAGTCTGTAAGGATTGTTAGAGACCGTTTAGACCGATAGCCCTCCGCTGCCGCTAGAGCGACGGCCGCTTCTTCAGCCTCGACTATCGTACAGCCTTGTAGTGATGCGCTGGTGATCTCGCGTAGGTTCGAATCGATCACCGTTGCTACCGCGTTGCTGTTGCTCTGACCCGCTGCTCTGGCGTATGTGGCTGCGTCCACATATACCGTCGTTTCTTGGGGTGCTAGGGTCTTTTGTAGGTATTCAGCCCTCGCTTCTCTGCGTGCTTTGTGTAGGTTGGGATCCATGTTCCGGGGTATGGGTGCTACTTTTAGTGTGTTGCGATACTCATCCGGAATTGTTTCGGTTCTCTGTATCTCTTGAAGTTGATCGGCGCAGCCTAGTTTTTTCAGGAGCTCCCTGCCAGATGGGGTCTGCTGTAGTCTGCGTTGTTGGGAGACTAGTTGCGCCTCTTTCAATTCGTCGAAGGTGTTGTGTAGTCCTAAGGCTAGGAGCTTTTCGGTTGAGGTGTTGTGGGGAAGGTGGAGTGCGGTTTTGTAGGCTTTGCGTAGAATCGCGTCCGCCTGTGGTACCTCACTCTTGATGGGATTGTAGTATGGGAGGCTGTATGCCACTCGGCTGACGACCAAGCTTGTGACCAGCTTGAGTGTGTCCTCCTCTCGCATGCCGTGGCGTCTGTGTGAGATGCGCGTGATCATGCGGGCCACTTGTAGGGTGGATGCCTTGAGTAGGGCGAGGGTGTGGGTGCAGCGTTGGTTTGACTTTATCCACATCCCCAGGTTTCTGATGAGCGTCTTTTCCGGTATCGGCTTCCCCTGGAGGTAGACGTTGAGCTTTAACTCGTCGCTGGTGGGGACTGTGCGGTTTTGCTTTCCTCTCCAAACTCTCAGGAGCTCGGACTTCTCAGTGGAGCAGGCTAGCCCTCTTGCTCTGACGTAGTCCTCTACGCAGGTGGCTGCCTCTTGTAACTTCTCTTCTTTCTGTCTGAGCGAGCCTGTGTTAACCCAGCTGGTGATGTCGTCGGCATACATGGCATGGTGTATGTCGTCGATTTCATTTAATTGTTTTGCCAAGCCAATCATTGCTATGTTGAAAAGCGTGGGGGAGATGACCGACCCTTGAGGCGTCCCTTTGTTTGGAGTAAGGAACTTCTCTGATCGGAGCCCTCCGAGGCCAATCGTTGCCGTTCTGTTTGAAAGGAAGGCGTTGACGTAGCCGTAGACTCTCCTCCCGCAGTTCAGGTCGTTCATGCCCGTGAGAATAGCCTCGTGGCTTACATTGTCAAAAGCCCCCTTGATATCCAATGCCATTATTATATTCTCCCCGCTCCTGGGGACGTTCCCGAGTACTTCTTCTTTGATTGGAAGCAGTACGTCTTGGGTGGATAATTTTGCTCTGAATCCAAACATGTTGTGGGGATACAGTTCGTTGTCCTCCATGTACTGTTGTAGTCTCAGCGTCACCACTCGCTCGTACAGTTTACCCAGGCACGATGGGAGCGAGATCGGTCTGAGGTTCTCAATTTGCAGTATTTGCCCGGTTTAGGAATCATCACTACCTCTGCATGCTTCCACTCCTCGGGGACGGTCTCAGCTTCCCAGTGTTTGTTGAGAAAGTCGGTTAATTCTGCGACTAACTCTTCACTGAGGTTGCGGATGAGTGCGTTATTTATCTTGTCTGCACCCACGGCCGTGTTTCTGGTTGTGCTTCGAATCGCTGCGTAGACCTCTTCTCGCGTGATCAGTCTGTCCAGGTTACCGTTTTCTCTTCCTCGGTAGCGCTCTGCGTAAGCTGCTGGGTTTGTGTCCCCGAAGCATTTAACGCGTACCTTATCCAGGAGTTCCGAGTCTTGTCCCTCGAACTGGTGGATGAACCGGTAGATGGTTTTGTTGTTTTCTGTCTTGGTCTTGGTCGGATCTATGAGAGCCTTGAGGATATGCCACGTCCTCGCTGTGTTCAAAGTTCCGTTGAGGGAGTCGCTGAATTGCTGCCAATTTTGCCTTGCCAATTGCGCCGCGTACTCCTCTGCTTTCGCTGTGACTTCTGCGATCTTTATCTTTAGCTTCCTGTTGTATTTTTGTTTCTTCCACCTCTTCGTGAGCCCGCGTCTAGCTTCCCACAGCTTGAGCAGTCTGGCGTCTACCTCGGGCGTCTGCGTCGTTCGCGCGATTTCTTTGGTGTACTTGCGCTGTTTTTCAATAAGCATTTTCCCCCACTCTTCTATTGATTGGATCCCGTTCTCGGCGAGATTCCTATCGCATGCGTCTCGAAAAGCGCTCCAGTCCGTTATTTTTGCCGATCCCAGCTGACGCCTTAGCCTGTCCGAAGTCACTTGCGTCTTGAGTATGTAGTGGTCACTACCTAGGTTCTCTAACAGGTTCTCTCACACTGCTTGTTCCCCCCTCGCATGAACGTGAGGTCGGGGAAGGTGTCGGTACTAACGCTGTTTCCCATTCTGGTTGGAGTTTCTGGGTCTGCGAGGAGGTTGCAGTCGCTGTTCTCTGCTGCCTCCGCTAGCGTTTTGCCTTTTGGGTTTGCTGTTTGGTATCCCCAGCTTTTGTCCATGGCGTTAAAGTCTCCTAGGGTGATTAGCGTGCTGTCTTTCGCTAGTTTGCGTGCGCCATGGAAAAGCTCGTGGAATTTTGCCTTCCTCTGTTTCGGGGGGCTGTATGCATTTACAATAGATATACTGCCCCTCTTTCTTTTCTTCTTTGGTATAATTTCTACAATCACGTGCTCTACGTCGGTGTCGGCTATCCTGTCGTGGCTTATGGCGATGAGTGCCTTGCTGACTAGGGTAGCCGTTCTTCCTTACTCTTGAGTCTCGTAACACGTGTATCCTGCGAGTGTTGGTGTCGTGCCCGTCTCTTGAAGCGATATGATGTCGGGCGGTGTTTGTTGTGTATGAATGTATTGTTGGAGGAGGCCCTGCTTCTTACGGTAGCCTCTGCAGTTCCATTGCCATATATCTAAGGTTTCTTGCTTGCTTAAAGTTGTACTGGCCATGTTTAAACCTCGGTGTTGTTTGCGGATGTGTCGGCGAGGGATGCCAGCGCGGGGTGGTGGTAGGCCTTCTCTCTAATGTTCTCGGTAAACTTCTGCTTGCGGATGCTGCTTCGGAGCTCTGTGACTTGTAATTGCACTTGCTGCATTTGTTGCTGCTGTTGCTGCATCATCTGCTGCATCATTTGCTGAATCTCTGCTTTAAACGTGGCGAAATCCTCGTTGCCTGCTTGCCATGGGGCTTGGGTTTGTACGGTCTGCGGCTGCGGAGGGTTGTTCGACCTAAGGTCTCGCACTGCCTTCGTTAGCTCTGCTATTTGGCGTTCCAGATCTTTCTGCCTAGCGCGTGACAGCTCTAATTCGCGTCTAAGCGCTATTTTCTCCGCGTCCTCCTGTCTAGGCTGTTCGCGGTTGCTGTTTGTGTTCTTTTCGTTAGCTACCCCACCCGAGTCCGGAGCAAACCAAGGGTTTTCGGCTCCCCAGCTCACCTTGACGCCGCCGCTCTTTCGGGTAGGCTCCTTCTTCGTCTTCTTCCTCTGCTGCTGCTGCTGCAGCTGGCTCCCTCCCTTAATGGCCAGGGGCGGCAGGGGCGGGAAGGACCGTGACCGGCTCCGTGAACGGCTCCGCGACGCCCGGGATCTCGAACGGCTCCGCGAAGTCTCCCCCTCCGAGCTGAACCATCTCGGCTTCTTGCCGCGGTCGTCCCGGCTGCGACGTCTGCTCTCGCGTCCGCCGCCGTTGTTGCCGCCGTTGGCCTTGCCTCGCACGTCCCTGGCTTTCTTTAGTCGGTCTTTGCACTCCCTCGATCCGGTGGCGTGGTTGCCTCCGCAGATCAGGCATCTCGGGGTACACTGGTGATCCTTTGGCTGGTTCTGCATCCCGCACTGTTTGCAAGCCTTGGCGTCCGGTGTGGGGCACACGTCGGAGCGGTGACCTTGTTGGCAGCAAACGTAGCAGATTTGTCTTGTGGGCCGGTACGGGTAGCACTTGTACTCGGCTCCGCAATAGATGACGTGTTTCGGTGTGATGGGTCGTCAAAGGTGATGACGGCCGTCTTGGTCTTGCGTAGTCTTCGGGCGCTGTGGATGGTGACACCCTGTGTGCGCGTCCACAAGTCGGTTTTCAGTTCCTCCGGTGTCGCTCTGGGGTCCACTCTGTGTATCACGCCACGCCGGGTGTTTTCCGGTGCGGCCACGTAAGCGTTCACGTCATATGAGCGTCCCTCGATCGTGAGGCTAGTGATGCGCCTCGCGAGCTGGGCGGCCTCCTCGTTCGGCGTGCTCACGATTATTATGTTGGACCCTGTGCGGAGCCTCGTGATCAGGTCTCTTCCCTCGAACTTGTTGCTGCATGCCGCGGCTACGGCCCGGGCCACTTGAAATTGCTGGAGCGACTTGACTACGAGTCCCTTCGGTCGCAAGATAATCTTAAAATCGTCTCTGGGGAGCGGGGGCGGCCTCTGCCTAGGCTGCCGCTGCGCTCCTTTCCCGTCATTTTTCAGCGCGCCGGAAGCTGGCGCGGCAGCTGTCGGCGGTGGGGCTGGGGAATTCCCGGCGCTGGCGGCGTTCCATCCGTTCTTCCTCTGTCGATTCTTTTGGCGTTTGGTCATAACCAATTCCCAATTTGCTTCGTCTTCTTTGTGAGTGTCTTGCTGCTCCTGCATGGCGGAGTCCTCGATCTCCCCGTCCGCCGAATTCTCGGAGTCGGAGGCGCCGAGGTGGTCGTCGTCCATCTCTTGCGCTTCTAGCAAATTCTGGTCTAGCCTATTCGTCGATGGCTCAAAATTCGGATATTTCGTGGAGCGGGAGTCGGGTCCTGGCTGCATAGCTATCGCTGAGCGGGTCTGGCTGCCCGCAAACGCCCGTAGTCGTGCTAAACCTCGGTAGGCTTAGCGGCGAGCGTTTCCCGTCAAAGTCCGGTAATTTGCCAAAAAATGGTCCTACCGTCTTGAAATCGGTGTCCGGGTGATCCAGCTTGTGAGCTCTCTCAGATCCAACCCAAAAGTTGGCGGCCCGGTGGGTCGAGATAGCCCCGCCAAAAGACAGGCATCGACCCGATGCTTACTAAACTAGAAAGAGGAAGTGTGGAAGTCTTATGAGATCGGATTGGCGTCGCGTTAACGCGGGAAATACGGTTTGAGGCGAATGACATGCACTATCTCTGAGTGGTGCTGTCGACGCCGAGGCGACGCAGCACCGTCGGGAATGACCTCGTAGTTCACCAACGCGGCGTATCATTTTGTAGGGTCCAAAGTATCTATTAAGCAGCTTCTCAGGCAACCCCTGGCGATGGACTGGAATCCACACCAGACTTGGTCACCTGGCTGGTACTCGACTTGCCGATGTCGAAGGTGGTAGCGTCGTGCGTCTGTACTCTGCTGCCTCGCGTTGTGTATGCGCGCAAGTTGACGAGCTTCTTCTGCGTGTAAAGTTGCTCGGCGTCGGCAGTAAGTGATGCGTCGGTGTCGTGCGGGGGCATAGCGTCTAGCGTGGTCTGCACCTCGTGCCCGTAGACAAGACGGAACGGTGTAAATCGTGTGGTTTCCTGAATGGCCGTGTTGTACGCGAATGTAACGTACGGCAGGACTTGATACCATGTTTTATGCTGGACGTCCACATACATAGACAGCATGTCAGCAATGGTTTGTTTAGCCGTTCCGTCAGTCCGTTGGTCTGCGGATGATAGGCAGTCACCTTGCGATGGTGCGTACAGCTCAGCTCGAATATGTCCTCTATCAGTTGGGCTGCAAAATCAGTGCCTCTTTCGGGGATGACATGTGATGGGACACCATGTCTAAGGACTATGTGATCGATAAAGAACTGGGCAACTTCGTAGGCCGTGGCACGTTGTACAGCTTTCGTCTCGGCGTAGCATGTTAGATAGTTCGTGGCGACTATAATCCACTTGTTTCCGCTGGCTGACAAGGGAAAGGGTCCCAGAAGATCCATGCCGATTTGATCAAACGGCGCGCTAGGTGGTGCGATGGGTTGGAGTGACCCCCCGGGCTTCAAAGACGGCGTTTTCCTGCGTTGACACTCCCGGCAGCTTTGCACGTGACGCTTCACCGTGGTAGAAAGTCTGGGCCAGTAGTACGTTTGCCGTACTCTTGCAAGAGTGCGTGAAAATCCCAAGTGTCCAGACGTGGGCTCATTATGGCAGGCTAGAAGAATGTCATCATGAAGGGCGGCTGGTAGGACCAATAGATATTCTTTGCCGCAGGCACTCGAGTTTTTATTGTAGAGGACACCATTTCGCAGGCAGAAGTTCGAAAGACTGCGAGAAATGTGTCGTGGGATTGTAGCATTCTTGCCTTCTAGGTGATCGATGACAGGACGTATTTCGGCATCCTCGCGCTGTCGTATGATCAGGTCAGATGCGGTGAGGGCCCCAAGGAAGGCGCCGTCTTCGTCCATGTCCTTATCACAAGTTTTGACGGGAGCGCGCGACAACGCGCCGGAATCTTTGTGTTTGCGGCCCGATTTGTAGACGATGGTAACATCGAACTCCTGGAGACGGAACTCCATCGAGCAAGTCGCCCGGATGGGTCTCGTAAGTTGGCTAACCAGCACAGGGAATGGTGGTCTGTCACCACCATGAAAGGGCGACCGTAGAGATAAGGGCGAAATTTCATGATGGCCCAGACAACCGCTAGACACTCTTTCTCGGAGGTGCAGTAGTTGATTTCGGCGCGTGAAAGGGTGCGACTGGCGTAAGCGATGACTCGCTCGACGCCTTCCTGGTGTTGAACGAGTACAGCGCCAAGACCGATGTTGCTTGCATTGGTATGCATCTCGGTGTCAGCGTCCTCGTCAAAGTGAGCGAGGACGGATGATTCCTGCAGGCGTTGCCGTAACTCGGTGAAAGCTGCGTGCTGCTCATCCATTCAAACGAAGGGTGTGTCTTCTCGTGTGAGGCGTATGAGTAGTTCGGCGATGCGCGAGAAATTAGCGATGAAGCGACCGAGAAAGCGGCGTACTGCTTTTTTGTCACGAGGAGTCGAAAAAGCAGCAACAGCAGATGTTTTGTCTTGGTCAGGCTGGACGCCATCGGCGTTCACAACATGCCCGAGAAATTTCAACTCTTCGTAACCGAAGTGACACTTTTCTGGCTTTAGTGTGAGATTAGCGGAGCGGAGCGCCTCAAGTACCGCCTCTAAACGCTTCAGATGTTCTTCGAAGGTCACCGCAAACACGACGACGTCATCGAAGTATACTAAACAGCTGTGCCACTTCAGACCCGTCAGAACAGTGTCCATTATTCGCTGGAATGTGGCCGGTGCAGAACACAGGCCGAACGTAAATACCTTAAATTCGTACAGTCCATCCGGGGTAACAAAGGCAGTTTTTTCGCGATCGCGTTCGTCAACTTCGATTTGACAATATGCGCTCTTCAGATCTATGGATGAAAAATACCTGGATCGCCGCAGTCGATCTAACGAATCATCGATCCGCGGAAGCGGATAAACGCCTTTTTTTTTGTGACGTTATTCAACTTTCTGTAGTCAACGCAGAACCTAAGCGTTCCGTCTTTCTTTTTGACGAGGACCACCGGCGATGACCAAGGGCTCTGGGATGGTTGTGTGACGTCATCGCCAAGCAATTTTTTCACTTGTGCATTGGTCACGTTGCGCTCTTTCGCCGATACGCGATAAGACAGTTGTCGTATGCGACGAGAATCGTCATACGTGATCATTCGGTGTCTCGTGAAGGGCGTCTGGCGTACCTTAGAAGATGCGAAGCACTCCTTGAACCGAACGAGCGACTCGCGCAGCGCTTTCTGCTTTTCCTCCGAAATGTCTGAATTGATGTCGATATTGCTGAGTGGATGAGCTGGGTTTTTTTTCGTCATAGACGCAAAGCATTCAGCAACGTCGGCTATGCGCTCAGCGAAAGCGATAGTAGTACGACGAAATAGGCGCCGATGTTCCTGGCTGAAATTCGTCACGAGGAGCGCCGAAAGTCCACCTCGATGCATAATGAGACTGCGGGCTGCACATACACCATGAGTAAGCATAAGAGAGGAATTGCCCTCTGCAACAGCTTCGCCATCACGCAGATCATCGCATACGACCATTACCAGGACACTTGCGCGTGGTGGTACAGTTACACTGTCGGCGTAAATTCGAAGCGCGTTACGTCGGCAATTGTCGCGGTTCTTCGCTGCTCTTTCTGTCGAAAAAGTCACTGTGCGCTCCCGCCGGTCTATAATGGCACCATACTCTCGCAGAAAGTCGACGCCCAAGATGAGGTCCCGAGAACAATCGCGGAGTATAAGGCAGCTGGCTGGAAACGTGGACCCACGAATTTGTATTCTGACCGTGCACTTGCCCAACGGTGTTAGGATGTGCCCGCCAGCAGTACGAATTTGCGCTCCAGACCAAGGCGTGATGACTTTTCTAAGTTCCGTCGCTAGTTTTCCGCACAAGATTGAGTAGTCGGCCCCCGTGTCCAATATCGCACTATCGTGGCGGCCGTCGAGCACAAGAGGTATGTCTAGCGAGAGTCTGTCGGTGAGTTCGACGGCTGTCGTCGTTGAATCGTGCTTAATAGACCGTGCTCGCGTCGATGGGAGGTCTTCGGAAGGGCGATTATAAGCGGCCTCGCCCCCGAAGGTCGCTGTTCTTAGTTTTCCCGGCGAGGGCTTGGCGATCGTCCCTGCGCTGCCATTGGAGGGCTTCTAGGAGCGGGGGAAGAACGTCTGCGGGACGGCGAGCGCGACTCCCGCCGCAGGAACAGTGGCATACTTTGCTGGGTCAAGTATTCTTCAATCGGCCTATGCCTTTCGCCATATCTGGGCCTGGGTGAATCCGCGGCAAAACCTTGCAGTCCGAGGCGGCGGTATGGGCACTCGCGGTATACGTTACCGGCTTCTCCACAATGACAGCACAGATGCCAGACATCAGATTTCCTTTCGAGCGCGCGCCGATACTCCATACGTTGGATCGGTAGCACTGATGGGAGCGGCGGGACGCATGACGCGGCGTAAGATTTGGCGGGGCCGAAATGGGTGGGAGCGGGGACAGGGACTCGCCTTAAAACTTCCGCGTACGACGGCCGCTGCAACTGTGATGTCACAGGCGGCGCATTGCTGCTTGGAACGGGACCTTGAATCGCTTGCTACACTTCGTTCCTCACAAGGGTAGAAATGGAACTTAGCGTGGGCTGAGGCGGGCAGGTGAGCCATTGAAGCTCATTACGCACCACAGAGCGAATAAGGTCTCGGAGAACGTCCACGTTTCCAAAGGCAATCGCGTCCGTCAGTGAAGCAGCGTTCGCTTGCCTGACATACGGAGCTGAGCGCGGGTCTGAAGGTGAAGTTGCGTTCAATTGCCTTTCATAGAAAGCTGAGCGCTGGTGTAACATCTTTTCCATCGTGGTGGCTTCGGTTAAGAATTCAGCCAGGGTCTTCGGCGGGCTTCGAACAAGCCCAGTAAATAGCTCTTCCTTAACTCCCCGCATTAGATGGCGCAACTTCTTTTCCTCAGACATGGTTGGGTCCACCCGACGGAAGAGGCGCTTTATATCCTCGGCGCTTTATATCCTCTCACGCTCTCGTTCGGCAGATGAATGCGGGATTGGAGCACCCGTTCGGCTCGTTCGCGGCGATCAGCATTGGTGTAGGTCTCCAGCAAGGCCCGACGGAACTCGAGCCACGATTTGATGAGCCCTTCTCGGTTCTCGTACCGAGTGCGTGCACCGTCCTCCAAGCTGAAGTAGACGCTCCTCAACTTCGCCGCATCGCTCCATTCGTTTATCTCGGCAACGCGCTCAAACTGGACTAACCAGTCTTCTACATCCTCGAAGATATCCCCGTGGAACACTTTCGGCACTCGGAGATTCTGCAGCAGATACTGAGTTGCCGTTGTGGCTGTACCTTGCCTAGTGGTCGGTAGGGACGTCGATGTTCCTTCCATACCGGTGTGTGGGGGCGTCGCTGTTGTGGCGGAGAGATGGTCAAGCTCCGGAGGCAATCCTCGGATTCTCCTGCTGGCCCGGTGAACAGAGGTGTCCACTAGTATAGGGCTGCTACTCCTGCTACCAGGAGGGGTTTGTAGCATCGGATGAAGCGTACCCCGCACCTCCACCAGTTTTGTCACGAAAAGACAATGTAAGATGTGCCTGGCGTCGGCGAGGCAGACAGTTGTACAAGATGGCGTGCAATAAATTCAAGCCGGCGTCCTCAGCTTATACTTCTTCTACTCTAGCGCCCGTCTCTTGCTAAGCGCGCGTTCCAGTCCCATCTTCTTTTTCAGCGCTGGCTCGTGACACCTAGCGGCAATATATACTTCTTTAGACTAATAAATGGAAATTAACAAAAACGAATCGCATTCACCAGCATTGCATGCATGAAGCCCAAGAATTTCTTTTGAGCCCTGTACTTTTATTGTACGTAAATTATCTCCCAAAATTTCTTGTGCGTTATGTATCATTATTGTGCGTGGACGACTTTGCCTTCATATTCACAGGAGATTGTCTCTGAACACTGCAAATGCACATAATTTCAGTGTTTCACAAGCACCAATTACGGTCGAGATACCTAGGAGTTTCTAGGAACTTTCTGTTGGAATGGTTTGAATTCTAGGATAAGATGCCTTTATTCCTTGCAGTTGTTCAAAGAAATTTAAAGGAGTTAGTCATCGACCCTACAATGAAATAAAACTGCTCGCCTTTTTGTTGGTTGCTGTCAATGCTGCTCATATTTCTATACCTATTAGTTTCGGTTTGGCATCTTTCAATCCTTCGACAATACTGCAGGGTTGCGGAATATGTTTAATAACGAAATTGAATTCAAATAAATTGAAATTAAATTTCAAAAAGAAAGAATGTCGCCAAGGATCCCACACACTCCCGAAGCTATCGCAAGAACGTGTGAATGGCTAGCATCGCAGTCAAATGCAGTAGTCGTGAATGCAATCTGCTCAGAGCAGCCTCCTTAGCATCCTCTCATATGTATATATATATAAGAAGCCAACAAGAGACACCATGGACAACACAGAGGAAATTAATTGTACTTACTAGAAGCAATCATAAATTAATGGATTTCAAAATGGGTGAAAAAGAAACCTTGCCGCACATGGGAAACGATCCCACGTCTTCGCATTACGCATGCGATCGCTCTACCAATTGAGCTACTGCGGTTCCGTCTTCCCATTGACTTTCTGGGGCATTCATGTATTACTACTAGAGCTAACAAAATTAATTAAACGAATTAGTTGTTTTTTCATCCATCTTCAATTCCATTATTCATCATTTCTTTTATTGAGTAGAAGGGATTTCCCCTGTGTTGTCCTTGGTGTCTTTGCTTATTGGCTTCTTATCCATATGATAATTCAAAATCGGGTGCGTCTCTTAACCTCATTTCTTCTCGTTCATTACAACGATGGTCTCGAATCCGGCAACATTGATGCCTTCAGGTAGCACGTGTGGCTTTATTGACCAGTTGCCTTCACCCAAAAAGACGTAATCATGACACCTTCGGCAGAAAAGGATGTTCCAGACCCGCCGCCAAGGATTGTGAGTGGGGGCGCAGGCTAACACCCCCGAGGTTAGTCCTAGTAGTAAGAAATAAATACCCCAGAAAGTAGGCGGGAAGACGGCGCCGAGGTAGCTCAATTGGTAGAGCAGTCGCACGCGTAATGCGATGACGTGGGGTTATTCGCCACCTTCGGCAAGTTGTTTTTTCATTCATTTTCAATTCCATTAATTTATCATTTCCCTTAGTAAGTACAAGTAATTTCCCCTGTGTTGTCCTTGTTATGTTTGTTTGATGGCTTCTTATTGATATGATGGATAAAAATGGAATTGGGCCCTTTGGTTAACCTCCGTTCATCTCGTTTGTATATATATATATAGATATATACATATATACAGTGAAGCATATGCGCGTATGAAGCGGTTTATTGACGTTTCGGCCGGGGTACGGCCTTCATCAGGTTGAATGTGTTCTGATGAAGGCCGGACCCCGGCCGCAACGTCAATAAACCGCTTCATACGCGCGTCTGCTTCACTGTGAATATTTACCCGGACCCAGAACTGCTTTATATATATATATATATATATATATATATATATATGAACGATAAGAAAGGCGGTTAACTGAGGGGCCCGGTTTTAACTAATGATAACATAATGTCACGTGGTGGTGACGTTGAACAACACAGTAGCAACACTGTGAACGACAAAACTAAATTTTATTGGGCGAACCTGTGCCCACAAAACAGGCTACACTTATAGCACAACGATAGCGGCGAACACAGTCGGCGATCGTCGAAAATCTGATCAGCGTGTCAAGCGCGTCGGCTTTTATGGATCGGTCGTCGAATGTTCCAGATTAACCGCTGGGACCCGCGTGTCTTCCACAAAGTTCTAGACGCGCATAGATGCAATCAGATTACACAAGTTGAGTTGAAAGACAGTGGACGGAACCATCGATAACATTCCAGAAAGTTCTTTTACATACAGGCGCGTCCTGCGCTGTGCGATAACACTTGTTAGGCGGCGAAACCTGGTTGCCCGATAAAGTTAAGTACACGTGTCATTACCCCCCTCTTAAAAAGCATCGACCCGATGCTGCAAACAAACGAAAGTAATAAACAAAAGCACTCGTAGCAAAGAAAACAAAACAAAAAAGATTAGGAAGTTCGTCAGCGTTCGTAAAAGGGTTTAAGGCGCACCACGTGGACAACTTCAGGTCGTGCGCGGCGCCGCTGTGAATGCGAAATGCCGTCTGGCACGACCTCATAGTCCAGTGCGCCAACACGTCGGATGACCTTGTAGGGTCTGAAATAGCGTCGGAGTAGTTTCTCACTGAGTCCTCGTCGGCGTATCGGGGTCCAAACCCAAACACGGTCGCCGGGCTGGTACTCGACGAAGCTTCGTCGCAGGTTGTAGTGTCGGCTGTCGGTCCTCTGTTGGTTCTTGATCCGTAGGCGGGCGAGCTGTCGGGCTTCTTTGGCGCGCTGGAGATAGCTAGCGACGTCAACGTTCTGTTCGTCAGTAACGTGGGGCAGCATGGCGTCGAGCGTCGTCGTCGGGTTCCTGCCGTAAACCAGCTTAAATGGCGTGATCTGTGTTGTTTCTTGCACTGCCGTGTTGTAAGCGAAGGTTACATACGGCAGGACCGCATCCCACGCCTTGGGCTCGACGTCGACGTACATTGCTAGCATGTCGGCGAGGGTCTTGTTCAGGCGTTCCGTGAGACCATTCGTCTGCGGATGGTAGGCAGTTGTCCTCCTGTGGCTTGTCTGGCTGTACTGCAGAATGGCTTGGACGAGCTCTGCTGTAAAAGCCGTTCCTCTGTCGGTGATGAGGACTTCTGGGGCACCATGTCGCAGCAGGATGTTCTCGACGAAAAATTTCGCCACTTCGGCTGCGCTGCCTTTTGGTAGAGCTTTAGTTTCAGCAAAGCGGGTGAGATAGTCCGTCGCCACGACGATCCACTTATTCCCGGATGTTGACATCGGAAAAGGCCCCAACAAATACATTCCAATCTGCTGGAATGGTCGGTGAGGAGGTTCGATCGGCTGTAGTAATCCTTCTCACCTTGTCGGTGGTGTCTTGCGTCGCTGACACTCTCGGCATGTCTTGACGTAATGGGCGACGTCGGCGGTCAGACACGGCCAGTAATACCTTTCCTGCATTCTCGACAGCGTCCGGGAGAATGCGAGGTGCCCAGCGGTTGGATCGTCGTGTAGGGCGTGCAGTATTTCTGGACGCAGCGCTGACGGTACAACAAGAAGGTAGCTGGCGTGGACTGGGGAGGAGTTCTTCTTCACGAGCAGGTTGTTTTGTAGCTTGAACGAAGACAATCCACGCTTAAATGCCCTAGGGACAACGTCGGTGTGCCCTTCCAAATACTCGACTAGGGCTTTTAGCTCCGGGTCTCCTCGTTGCTGTTCGGCGAAGTCTTCCGCGCTTATTATTCCAAGGAAGGCGTCATCATCCTCGTCATCTTGCGGCGGCGGGTCAATGGGGGCGCGTGATAGGCAATCAGCATCTGAGTGTTTTCGGCCAGACTTGTATGTTACAGTGATGTCGTATTCTTGTATTCTGAGGCTCCACTGTGCCAGCCGTCCTGAAGGGTCCTTTAAATTAGCAAGCCAACACAACGCGTGATGGTCGCTGACCACTTTGAATGGCCTGCCACATAGGTAAGGGCGAAATTTCGCTGTAGCCCAAACGATGGCGAGGCATTCCTTTTCGGTTGTAGAATAATTGCCTTCCGCTTTTGACAACGACCGGCTAGCGTAAGCTATAACCTGTTCATGTCCATCTTTTCTCTGGACTAGGACGGCAACGAGGCCTAGGCTACTGGCGTCAGTGTGGATTTCGGTATCGGCGTGCTCGTGGAAGTGCGCAAGTACGGGCGGCGACTGCATGCGTCGTTTTAGTTCTTGAAATGCGTCGGCCTGCGGCGTTTCCCACTTGAACTCGACGTCACATTTAGTTAGCTGTGTCAGCGACTCAGCGATGCGTGAAAAGTCCTTGACAAATCGCCTGTAGTAGGCACACATGCCAAGAAATCTACGCACTGCCTTCTTGTCGGTGGGCTGCGGGAACTTTGCGATGGCAGCTGTCTGCTGCGGGTCAGGGCAGACTCCAGACTTGCTGATGACGTGGCCTAGGAACAGAAGCTCATCGTAAGCGAAGCGGCACTTTTCTGGCTTCAGAATGAGCCCTGATGACTTGATGGCCTCTAGTACTGTGGCAAGCCGCCTAAGGTGATCGTCGAAATTTCCGGCGAATACAACGACGTCATCCAAGTAAACGAGACAGGTCTGCCACTTCAATCCTGCTAAAACCGTGTCCATCACGTGCTGGAACGTTGCAGGCGCCGAGCACAGTCCAAATGGCATAACCTTGAACTCGTAGAGGCCGTCTGGGGTGATGAAGGCGGTCTTTTCGCGATCTCTTTCGTCGGCTTCTATTTGCCAATAGCCAGACTTGAGGTCCATCGAGGAGGAGTATATAGCGTTGCAGAGCCGATCCAATGCGTCGTCTATCCGTGGGAGAGAGTATACGTCCTTCTGCGTGATCTTGTTCAGACGACGATAATCGACGCAGAAACGTAGGGTTCCGTCCTTTTTCTTCACCAGGACAACAGAGTATGCCCACGGACTTTTAGACGGCTGGATGATGTCGTCGCGCAGTATTTCGTCGACTTGTTCTCTTATAGCTTCGCGTTCTCGCGGCGAAACTCGGTAAGGGCTCTGGCGGAGTGGTCGAGCGTACTCCTCCGTGATTATGCGATGCTTGGCGACTGGTGTTTGTCGAATCCTCGATGACGTCGAAAAGCAGCCTTTGTATCGTCGGAGCAGACTTCTGAGCTGCTGTTGCTTACTCACGGGGAGACTTGGATTAATGTCGTAGTCTGGTTCGGGAACCATGGTCGTCGGAGTAGATGCGGCGGAATCCGAGAGGACAAACGCATCACTGGTTTCCAGAATTTCCTCGATGTACGCGATCGTCGTGCCCTTGTTGATGTGCTTGAACTCCTGGCTGAAGTTTGTCAGCAAAACTTCAGTTTTCCCTCCATGCAGTCGAGCGATCCCTCTTGCGACGCAAATTTCGCGGTCTAGCAGTAGACGTTGGTCGCCTTCGATGACACCTTCTACATCAGCGGGTATTTTGGTGCCGACCGAAATAACAATGCTGGAGCGAGGCGGGATGCTTACTTGATCTTCGAGCACACTCAAGGCGTGGTGACTACGAGGGCTCTCCGGCGGTATCGCTTTATCTTCCGACAGCGTTATTGACTTCGACTTCAGGTCGATGATTGCGCCGTGTTGGTTCAAGAAGTCCATACCGAGAATGACGTCTCGTGAACACTGTTGGAGGATAACGAAGGTGGCAGGGTAAGTCCGGTCATGAATGGTTATTCTTGCCGTGCAGATTCCAGTCGGCGTAATCAGGTGTCCTCCAGCGGTGCGAATTTGAGGGCCTTCCCATGCAGTCTTAATCTTCTTCAACTGGGCGGCGATGTGTCCACTCATGACGGAGTAATCAGCACCTGTGTCCACTAAGGCGGTAACTGCGTGGCCGTCGAGAAGCACGTCGAGGTCGGTGGTTTTTTGTCTGGCGTTGCAGTTAGGTCTTGGCGTCGGATCACGGCTGCGTCGTGTTGAACTGAAGCTGGAACGTCGCGTCGTCAAGTCGTCTTTCGTCGCTGTAGTCTTGGCTTCCTGACTTCGTCGGGACGGCGGCGGGTCGTTATTATGTCGTCGAGATAGTCTCTTCGTCGTCTTCGTCGGCGGCGGAGGATCTTCGTCAGTTCGACGAACAGCAACCGCACCTCCATCGGTTGCTGCTTTTAGTTTTCCGGATATGGGCTCGTAAAGCGGCCCTGGCCTGGGCCGGTGTATGGTCGGCGCTGCGGCGAGAGGTAGCGGCCTGGTGACGGCGAACGGGACGGCCGTCGAGGGCTCCACTGAGTAGCGGCGAGGTAATCGGCGATGTCACGTGGGTGCTCGCCAAGCTGTGGACGCGGCGCGTCGACGGCGAACCCTCTCAGTCCAAGTCGCGGTATGGGCATCGGTGGTACACATGGCCGGCTTCTCCGCAGTGATAGCAGAGCGGGCGGTGGTCGGGGGCTCGCCAAATGTCCGTCTTCTTCGCGTAGGTGTGGTGGGCGACGGGTGGGCGTGCTGGTGGGGGCGGCGGCGGACGATGGAATTGCGGCGTTACAGGAGCCTGGTGGTGTTGCGGAGGGGGACCTTGACGGCGGGCGACGGCGGCGTAGGTCATCGCTTCCGGCTGGGGCTGTCGTGATTCTGGTTGCACGTCAGGAACTCCAAGCGATTGGTGCACCTCTTCTTTCACGATGTCGGCGATTGAGGCCACTTGAGGTTGCGACGAATGCAAGACCTTGCGCAGTTCTTCGCGCACAATGGCCCCGATGGTCCCGCGCAGGTTGTCCGTGGCCAGTGATTGAATTCCTGCGTAGTGGGTAGAGCTTGTATGGCGGTTGAATTGCCGGTTCCGCATTTCGAGCGTCTTCTCGATGCTGGTGGCCTCGCGAAGGAACTCTTCTACGGTCTTCGGTGGGCTTCGTATCATTGCGCCGAAAAGTTCTTCCTTCACACCACGCATGAGAAGGCGGACTTTCTTCTCCTCGGGCATATCCGGGTCGGCGCGGCGGAACAGACGGTTCATTTCTTCCGTGAAGATGGTAACGTTCTCATTAGGTAGCTGCACTCGGGCGTCCAGCATGGCTTCGGCCCTTTCCTTGCGCACGACGCTCGTAAAGGTGCGCAGGAAGCCGCTACGGAAGAGGTCCCATGTCGTCAAGGTCGACTCCCGGTTCTCAAACCACGTTCTGGCGGCATCTTCTAAGGCAAAGTATACATGCCGCAGCTTGTCGTCGTAGTCCCAGTTGTTAAAAGTCGCGATTCGCTCGTAGGTCTCCAGCCAGGATTCTGGGTCTTCAGTCGCTGCTCCATGGAAGGTCGGTGGGTCCCGAGGTTGTTGTAGGATAACGGGGGACGCGGGGGCAGCCATTGGGGTTGTTTTGACCACGATATTCTTTGTTGACTCAGGTAGAAGTCCGTGCTCTGGGGGCAGTCCTTGCAGTCTGCGGCTAGCACGCTGGTCTTGTGCGATGTTGGTTTTGTCCTCTGGCTTTGGGCTTGGATCGCGGCTTTGCGGGGGCGTTCGGTACATGAACGCACTAGCACTTCCACCAGATGTCACGTGGTGGTGACGTTGAAGAACACACTAGCAACACTGTGAACGACAAAACTAAATTTTATTGGGCGAACCTGTGCCCACAAAACAGGCTACAGTTATAGCACAACGATAGCGGCGAACAGAGTCGGCGATCGTCGAAAATCTGATCAGCGTGTCAAGCGCGTCGGCTTTTATAGATCGGTCGTCGAATGTTCCAGACTAACCGCTGGGACCCGCGTGTCTTCCACAAAGTTCTAGACGCGCATAGATGCAATCAGATTACACAAGTTGAGTTGAAAGACAGTGGACGGAAACATCGATAACATTCCAGAAAGTTCTTTTACATACAGGTGCGTCCTGCGCTGTGCGATAACACTTGTTAGGCGGCGAAACGTGGTTGCCCGATAAAGTTAAGTACACGTGTCAGTACTTAACTAAACCAACTAAACCAACCAACAAAGGTACAGGACAACATAGGAGAATTATTCGTACTAACTGATTGAATTAAAGCATTTGTAAACTAATGCCAATGAATGTGGATAGAAAACCAATTTGCCAGAGGTGAGCAACAATCCCACGCCTTTGCATTACGCGTACTATGCTCGAACCAATGCTACCGTAGCGCCATTTTGCCGTCCACTTTCTTTGGAATTTATGTGTTACCTTGCGAGTGTTAGCCAGCGCCACCACTCACAAACCTTGGCGGCGGATGTGGAACATGCTTTCTACCGCAAGCGTCACGAGCAGGTGATCTTTCTGGGTGAAGGCAACTGGTCAATGAACCCGCACGTGCTGCCTGAAGGCATCAATGTTGCCGGATTTGAGACCCTCGTTATGTAATCAACGAGAAGAAAGGCGGTTAAATGAGGGGCCCGATTTTTACTAATCATATCATAAGAAGCCAACAAACAAAGACATCAAGGACAGCGTACGGGCAATCACTCGTACTTACAAGCTGAATTAAGGAAATATAAACTAATATGGCACTGAAAGTGGATGAAAAAGCTTGCTGCAGGTTTGGGATTGATCCCACGTCATTGCATTACGCGTCCGATTCTTTAACCAATTGATGTATCGCGGCGCCGTTTCCCCTTCCACTTTCTTGGGTATTTCTGTTTTGCTACTAGAACTAACCTTGGGTTTGTTAGCCAGCGCCACCATTCACAAAACTTGGCGGTGGATGTGTGACATCCTTTCTGCCGCAGTTGACAAATTGCCCAGTTGTTTTTTCAGCCTCCTTCATTGCCATGAGTTTATAATTTATTTTATTCAATTATAAGCACGAAGAAATTTCTCTATGTGGTCCTAGGTGGCTTCGTTTGCTGGCTTCTTATTATATATATATATATATATATATATATATATATATATATATATATATATGTATGTATGCATGTATGAATTCACCCGACTCTCGTCTAATCCCTGAGGGTGCACAGGTGCTGCTCCATTTTACATCATCGCAGTCATCGTCCGGTTTGCGAGTTTTATGTTTGTCCTTTATTACATGACTAATCATGATCAGTGATGAACTCGCGGCCATGCTCACTTATGAGAACACATTGCGTACCGTAGAGAGAATTCGACCACCCGCTCAACGTTTAAGGTTGGTGTGACGTTGGCTACCGCTTGCTGTATTCGCAGTGCTCACATATATATCCACAAGGTTATTAGTTCTCGGTGCACACCAGGCAAGAAAAGTTATGCTTACGATTTACCGAAAGTCACATTAAGTTATTTCGTTTGTTTCTTTATTTCCTTAAATACCCCACACGGGGATATTACATAAGGGATGAGATTACAACAATAGTTAAAACAATATTAGTTAAGGTGAGAGAATCGATGACACTTCTTCCCTGAATGCAGATGAACTGGTGACGTTAGTGATGTCGTAAGAAAGGCCGTTCCAGTCTACAACTACACGAGGGAAAAACGAGGACGAATAAGTGACAGTGAGCGTTTTGGGGCGAGCGATACTTAATGAATGACCAGTACGACGTGATGTTCGGGCCGGCGTTGGAATGTATGGTGCGATGGCGAGCGGACTGTAAAAAAAAAAAAAAATTCTAAATTATTGATAAGCTGGCGATGCCTCGGCGATACGAAAGAATTGGTAAACTGGAATCTGCTTTTGAGGATGATGCGCTGATGTCGTAAGAATATGCTGAGTGAATGAACGTGGCAGCGCGACTCTGTACGGCTTTAAGGGCGTTAATGAGGTAAATTTCATGCGGGCACCAGATAGCAAAAGCGTATTCAAATTTAAGTTTGATGAACGATTTGTATGCTAGTAGTTTTACGTGGTGAGGAGCTTGTCGTTAGTAGCGTTTAAAAAAGCGAATCTTTTTGTTAGCAGATCTTATAACGTTATCCACATGCCAACAGCACTCAAGGTCGTGAGAAATAGTGATGCCTAAGTATTGGAAAGATTTAACTGGTTCAATAGCCTTATTTTCTGTTACATAAGAGAATACGAGAGGATTTCGACAGCGGTTTACTGACATTACCTTGCATTTAGAAGAACTTAGTAGCATTTGCCAGTCATCACACCAATCTTGAATATTGTTTAGGTCGTTTTGAAGCAATACTTGGTCATTGATGTTAGTTATGGTGCGGTAGAAAACACAATCGCCAGCAAATACGCGGATGTGACTAGAGACATTAAGTGGCAGGTCATTATTATATGTTAAGAACAGGAGGGGTCCTAGCACAGAGCCCTGTGGAACGCGTGATGTTACAGGAAGCACTATTAATGATTTGCACAAACTGTGAGCGATTAGTAAGAAATCATTTTATCCATCTTAGAATGTTTGAACTTTAGGGCGAATATTCAACTGTGAAAGTTTTAGAAGGAGGCGTTGACGAGCTACTTTGTCAAAGGCTTTTGCGAAATCCAGGAAAATTGCGTCAATCTGTGTATTAGTATCGAGGTTTCAATGCAGATCATAAAGAGGGCCAACTGGGTTTCAAAACAAAATCCATTGCAGAAACCATGCTGTGATGAATAAAAAATTGTTTGAGTCTAGAAAGTTCATTAATTGTGAGAAAATGACATCTTCCATGATTTTGCAAGGGACTCTTGTTATGGAAACCGGACAGTAATTTAGTGGCGAGTTCCTATTACCTCATTTCTGGATCGGAACGACCTGGCCCACTTTCCATTCTATCGGTAGGTTACCTGTGGTTATTGATTCGGAAAACAGCAAGATTAAAAAGGGAGCAGAAATTATTTTAGTGTTTTTATGAGTTTTGAAGTAATTTTGCCAGGGCCTTCAGATGATAAGATCTGGAGGTTTTCTAGTATGCTGCAGATACCGTTTAATGAAAAAATGATGGCAGGCATTTCTCACATGGCAGGAGCAGAAATGCTTTGAATGGGCGTATCGGATTCCAAGGTGAAAACTGAAGAAAATGTTGTGTTAAAAATGTTAGCGCCGTCAGCGTCTGATGAAGGCTTGGCTTGGCTTGCCTATGCTGGCATCATGCTGCACCTTTTCTTGTACTTTTTTGTAGGAGATATATACGTTGGTATCAGTGCACTAATTATTTACCCCTACCTTGAGTCATGCCGATATACCCCACATCGCCTTGGTGACATCCTTTAAAGGATAGACAACTGTTCAGGACATGAGTCGAGATTGCCCGCTGAGGAAAGGTGGTTTGTTCTATTCACTGAAGCGAGCACAGTTTGCCTCAATAAACGAGGGTTTACATTGTTAATTCTTCCTAATAAATTACCATAATTAACTTGTGGCGTCCACACGCCGGCAGAAGCATGATAAAAAATCGCATGCGCTGTAACGCCACTTTCCATTGGTGTACGTGGCTGCTCGGCATTACTTATATGTTGAAATGCTATTACAATTTTTCCACTAGAAGTTCCTTTTCTCTAATGTACAACATGCAGCTGTACCTCAGATTGTCACAAGTAGAAACTTGGTGCCATAGCCACCTGTAATGGGCAGCGCTCGCTGTAGCTCATTCTCGGAGGCTATAGCGGCGCCGTGAGAACTTGCGCCCAGGACTAAAAGAGAGAATCACGTCGCCACTAGCTTGCACTATGATTTGTGGTACCCACAAATTCGACATCCTATTACAGCAGCGTGTTATTTTCGGAAGTGGAGGAAAAGTCATAACGTGGATGGTTCAAGAAAGTTGAACTCACTCCGGCAAAAGTCGCCTACCACTCTGCTTTTCAACTTTGCGAGATGGGCTAACGGCCATTTTGTCTTCGAGGAGGAGAGTAGCCTCAAACCAGCGAGCCGTGCCGCTCTTTTCCCCACATTGGTATTTGTGGATTGCCGTTTCTGCCAGCGGCAGCTTGAAACGGTAGCTGTGTCACTGCGAATTAGTGCGATTCTAACGTGTCCCGTCAGAGATTGCTGCGACGTTAGATGACTCAAGGGCAATGGGCTACCGTTGGGCTGTATTCGGCTGCAAAAATAACCTTGGGAAGTGAATGTGAAGTGCAACTTCAGCCGCAGCAGCTCTATGGACTCCGCCGCTGCGGCTAAGAGAAGCTTCCGCCCTGGACTGCAAGCGTAAACAGAAATCATTTAATGCCTCGAGCTCCCTCGCGTGAACGTTCCGAAGATATTGTTTCGAGTCAGCACACCACTACGAACTCGGCACCCAGGAAGAGGCAGATACGAAAGAAAAGTGCCTGTCAATCAGCTAGCGTGAATTAGTTCGTGCAGGCACATTAACTTTATTACGTCAAAATATGGCCAAACATTATCGAACTTTTGCCAACCAATGTTCTGCTGGAAGTTGACCGAGGGAGTATTATGGGAACAGTATACGTGCCCACTAAGAAAACGAAAACGTGTTCTTTTCCTTCTGTGCCCAAAGCCATGCTCACAGCGGGCCGGCCACCCCTAGCTCACATGGGCTCTCCAGTGCTTCTGGATACTGCCGTGAAGCTGTCTGGCCCATGCTGCGCATCGCGCTCTATTACTTTCTTCAGAAAATACAGTTGCTGTTTCAAAGAATAGCTGTTCGTTTTGCAGCTTCTCGAATTGGCGAGGTGCACTTGTACATGCATCAGTAGAGACCCAAGAGGGGCGTATTGTTTCAACGCTTCACGTCCGTCTGATTGATCGTGGCATATTGGCGGCCTCTGTAGTGAGGTCGTTTTATCTACGGTAATGGCATTTCCGGTCGGTTAATTTTGCAGTTAATTTTTGTAAACGTTGATGCTGGCGTCCCAGGTAAACAATTCTTACTAAGTCTTAGAACAAATATTTTAGGAGCACAAAAGCTAGCAAAACGTGTTTCCTCTGAGCTTCACTATAGTTACCTGGATAGGGATTTAGACTGGTCCGTCACACCGCATGGCGCACGGAGACACCTCTTAATGTTATCGCCCGAGTGATAACTTAATAGAGTTGAACGCTACAATAATAATAGGTTTCAAGAATCTAACGAACCGAGAACGTTCAGACTTGGCTCGCCTGCTATTTCAATTGAGGGCGCAGGTGTGGCAGCTCCTCAGGCCCGTCGCCGTTTAATATTGTGGCTTCATCGAAGCTCAAAGCTTCGATGTTTGTACGGTGACCGCACTAACTTGAACCATTGAAAACTGTCTTTGTTGGCAACTCAGTCCAGTCTTTCTATCCAGGGTGAGGATGACTGCACGCAACTCAATGGGCACCCAATCGGCCATGATCTTGATCCCGCGTCTCCGAACAGCATGCGCGATGGGCTTGTCTTTGATCTGAGCCAGACGGCCAGTATGTGGCACATAAAATTTCACTCAAATGCGCACTGCATCGCGCGCGTCGCCTTCCCTTACCCGATCTCTCAAAGTACACTGAAGGACGGACTCACGAGTCCGTCCTTCACGTCGATGATGAATGTGACCATGTAGGAATCGCCCTGAGCGAGCAGGGCAATCATTCTCCTGGGTGCCGAGTATTGGGTAAATTGACCATTTCGACATGCGTCATAACGGCCCCCTTGACATGTGCGCGAATACACTCGCTGTTGGACCTGTATCCGATGTACACAATAACTGCGCTAGGCTAGCGTACGGCTCGCACATCCTGTAGTTCAACATCAGTGTTGAAGGCGTCGACGTCCTTAATTGAGTAAAGAGTCACACAGCACCGGGCTCAACTACCCAAGCTCGATGAGCGCTGACGAACCCACTCTCGATGACGCTCACCTGTTCCGGTTGGAGGGCCCTCCTGCCGTCCCCGATTTTCGTGAGGAACGCTGAGAACACGGGGTCCTTTTGACGACTAACCTTCCGCGCCGAGAAGTAAGAAAAATGATGCCACTTCACCTCCTGGCTGAACACTCGCGTGCACGCCTAAAGACCTCGTTAGCATGAACCGGAGACAATTGTCGCAGATTGCCGGACATTATGACGTCCAGACCGCCCAACGGCTCGCCGTACCTGTACGTGATATGTACGTTGTTCGTCTGTAGAGTCATCTCCCCTTAAGCAATGGCTCATACCCCAGTAAACGACGGCAGCATGATGATAGTTTTTGCGCACACACATCACGAAACGCTGCAGCCTAGCCTAAGACAGCTTGTAGAAGTCCGTGACCGCGCTTTATCATTTGATGCTATAACTTAGGGCATGGTAAGTAGGTGCGTCAGGCAAGCATTAGATAATGTAGCTAAAATACACTGAACGAAAAAATCACCGCCCCTTCCCGCCCGCGAAGATGGTCGAACAACGTAGCAGTGTTAGTTACACCGAGTGTTACAACATGCAAGTCAAACTTTGCGAGTAGTCTATATTGCAAATCTTTTGTTTCACCGTACTTTCACCTCATTTTCGCCTTTGCGTGTTTCGTGTGGTGAGCATGCTTTAGGAACGCTTCTTAACACGATAGCATTAAAGACCCGTGTATCGGAAAATCTGCCAACGGCGTCCGGCGTCCACTAGAAAAGATTTTCGAACCACTCATACCGAGACCCTATATGTTGCGAAATGAGGTTACTTAAATAATTGAATTTCTCAAGCTAAAAGACTTAGAGAAATCGTAAAGCACGATATATACACAACCTAGAGGCATGATAGCGTCGGATTATAAATTGAACATACGAGAAAACATAATTTTGTTACGCGAACACTCAGACAAACCCCTTTACCAGCATTTCTGCCATGCATAGACCGGCGACAGTGTCCGCCAATGGCGCGCGCCGGCGCGCGAGTATTTTGGAGGCCACAAAGCGGCACGCTTGGTTCCTTGCAACATCTCAAGATGGAGTATGCCTCCGCCCCATCGCGGCCCACGCAATAGGCCGCGTCTCCACAAGCAAGCCCGCCTTCGTGAATAGCGTTCGCCGCCAGCGTTTCCCGGTAAAGTTTACGGTTACATACGCGGCAGTGGCCGGGAAACGTGAGAAGCAGTCAGCGATCTTTGAAAGCTATCGCGTTCCACTGTTATATGAGTCCTCCAAATTATTCTTTGCGGTACTCCCAGCGTGTTTTTTTTTTTTTTTTGCGTGTGAGGTTTCGGTCTGCGTTTGGCCGTGCTTTTCTTTTTTCGCGTGCGATTGCTCCGTCGTCTCTTTGCACGCCGCATATTAGGCGCAAGGCCCACCACTGGAGATGCCGGTACTGCAACCGTTTGGCGATTGGTTGGGTCAGTTTGACGATTGACGTCTTTGTGTTTCTTGATGAGGTTACACACATGTTCGGCTGTGACGGAGAGGACGATATTAGTAACGGTATGCGTACAGTGCGCCGTTGTCGCTTGCGTTCGATGTATCGATGTTTGCTCGGTGGCATGGTTAGCAGCATCCGCCCGGCTTTGCCACTTGCGATTATATAAAATGAAATTTCTTCAGAATTAAATCTGTACGTCACATAAGGCAATAAATAGCTCATACCCCCTTAAGCAATACCTCATACAGCCGTGAGGGAGTGAGTGAGTGAATAAACTTTTATTGGGTTTAGCAAAATGCGATAAAACGTGCACCCGGGTAATCGCACGACGGGACTGACAGGTCTAGCCTCGCGGCCCAATTGCGGGCAGACTGGACGGACAGGATTTGGTCTTCGAAGGCCGGACTTCGCAGGAGCGCGTCCCGCTCTTCCTTTTGGAACTTCGAGGCCCAACTACCCGCACTCCCAGAGCATGTGAAACAAAGTGGCAGGCTCACCACAGGCCACGCAAGAACAATTCGGGTAAATCTCAGGATATATGCTGTTAAGGGACGCCGGATTTAGGTATGAGTTAACTTGCAAGTGTCTGAACGTGACTGATTGTGGCCGGCTTAGCTTGAAATGACGTGGCGGGCAAATCCTTCTCTCTAAGTAAGAGAGAGAGAGAGAAATCACTTTCTTTGCACAGGTCAGAGAGTATGGGTGATCGGGATGAGACACAGCTCCCACTTTCACCGTCTACCTCCCCCCTAGACGTCGGCCGAAATAGTTGTCTTCCGGCTGCGGCCTGGGCTTGACCGATGACTTGTTTTTGGGTTTGTTCTTCCTGGCTATAGAGGGAGGATTCCCATGACTCTTTGTTCCCATGTAGACCGTTTAGCGTTGCGCAAGCCCAGAGCATGCGATTTAGGGTTCCTATGCCTTCACAGTTTTTCCAGCTGGAAGAGTGCACCTCAGGATGCCATTTGTGTAGGATATACGGGTTTAGGAAGGTACCCGTCTGCAGTTTTTGCCAGATAACTTCCTTCTTTGTGAGATATCTATGAGGGGGGAGGGTTCCCCTGCCCATTCTATAGTGTTCTCCAATTTCTCTGTATGTGGTTAAGTCTCGCTTTTTGGAGAGGGAGTAGTCTGCCTGCGCGGGGGCCCAGTGTGCGAGTCCTCGGGTCACCTCGTTGGTGATCTCGTTTCCTGTGAATCCACTATGGGCGGGCGCCCATATTATTCTAATTAGGTCGTTGGGCACCTTTTCCTTGCCTGCTTGCAGAATTTTGCCGGCCTCTTTGGACACCTTACCGGTGTTTTAGGCTTTGATTTCACTTTTAGGATCGGTGACAATTATTTTGGTTGATGGGTTTGTGATTGCCAGGGCAATCGCCGCCATCTCTGCCTCCTCTAGTGAAGAGTGTCTCATGTTACAGCTCGAGATTAGCTCGCCTTTGTCGCTTACTACTACTGCAGCGTAGTGCCCTTCTGGGTACTCTGCCGCGTCGGTGTACACTACCCCTTGTGTTTAAAGGAGAGAGCTTTTGAGTCTTTGGACTTTGCTTCTCCAGCGTTCGTCTTTGTGTATGTTCCTTGGGTTGTGGGGTATTCTTAACATGTCGGCAATTTCTTTGGGAATGGCGGTTATCTCCTCTCGCGATTCTAGGCTCTGGTAGCCCAGTTTTCTAAGGATGGATCTGCCCGTTTCGCTGCCAGTTAGTTTGACATATTGTGCCGTGAGTTTCGCCTCGCACATTTCCTCTAGGGTGTTGGACACTCCTAGGTTGAGGATCGTCTCGGTTGATGTGCACGGTGGAAAACCTAGGGCGGTTTTTACACGTTTCCTGATGAGGATGTCTACCTTGTCTCTCTCTGCTTTAGTAGTCTTTGAGTGCGGGATAGCGTAGGTGATTCGGCTAATGATGAAAGAGTGGACAAGCCTAAGTAGGTGTGCCGCCTTCATCTCCGCGCTTTTGTTTGCTGTCCTCTTCAGAAGCATGCACGTTTGGTTGGTCGTGGCATCTAGTCTGTTTATCGTTTAGGTGTTTCTCCCATTTTGTTGTATCCACATACCCAGTATCCTGATCTTGTACGCCCTTGGGACCGGGGTGTTGTTGACCAGGAGCTGGATATTGACCTGCTGCTTGATCATGATTAGCATCTCCGCTTTTTCCGGCGAGCATTTTAGCCCTATGGGTCTCAGATAGCCTTCCGTTTCACAGATTGCCCTTTGTATGGTATCTTCTGTTTGACCATCACTCCTGCCTCTGTTGATCCAAAAGGTGGGGTCGTCAGCGTAGAGATTGTGGCAGAGGCCCTCTAGCTTTCTGAGTATTTCTGGCAGCCCGATCATTGCAATCATTGAAATGTTAAAAAGGGAAGGCGATAGCACCGATCTCTGCGGTGTTCCCTTGTTGCCTAGCCTAATGTTTTCTTTTGTGCCCCCGATTTCCATGTTCACCGTTCGGTCCGTGAGGAAGCTTTTGATATAGCTTTATAGCTTGCTTCCTGCATTTAGGTGATTGTGGTGTGATCGATTGGTGTTTGACGTTGTGAAACGCTTCGCTCTCGTCCAGTCCCTCTATGATACTAGAGTCGCTAGACTTCCTTTCCAATACTTGTTCTTTGAGTTGTAGCATGACCTCGTTTGTGGATAGTTATCTGAATTCAACCATGCTGTCTAGGTAGAGTTCCTTACTTTCAAGTATCCGTTGAGCCTGTTCTGTATGACGTGGTCCATGAGCTTGCATACACAGGATGTTAACGGTAATGGCCTAAGGTTCTCTAGTTTGAGTTCTTTCCCTGGTTTGGGGATGAGGACTAGATTTGCTTTCTTCCACTCCCCGGGTATCTCCCCCCGCTCCCAACACTTTTGCATGAATGCCTTTTGTTGATGGAGGGAGTTGTCATCGAGGTTTCTAAGCATCTTTCTGACCCCATCTGGGCCAGCCACAGTTTTTCTTCTGAGCTTGTTTAGGGCAGCTTGGACCTCCCTTATGGTGATTGGTTGGCCTAGCTCTTTGTTGTTTTCGCCGCTATTGTCGGGGAATGTTTCGGTGTTTGTTTCCCATATGTACCTCTCTTTTATCTAGTTGATCATATCCTCTTCCGACCCCTGGGAATTGTATGTTTGTCTTAGCATTTTTTTTGGTCACAGCTTTGGTGTTGTCTGTGTCCAGGAAGTGCCTCAATAGTTTCCAGGTGGTGACGGAGCTTAATTGCTCGTCTAGTCTATCGCAGATGTCGTTCCAGTGTTGTCTGTTTAGTGTTTCGGCATGGCTCTCAATTTCCTCGTTGAGAGCTGCTATTCTCCTTCTCAGGTTACGGTTGACCCTTTCTTGGGCGAGCTTGGCTCTGCCTCTTTTTTCTTTTGCCACAGTTGTATCATTTGGCTATTTCCAGTCTTGTTCCTCATCTAATTCTATTTCCTCCTCAGCCTCTTTGCATGATTTTTTTTGGTCCATTCAGCTGTGTCGCGGATCTCCCCGCAACCCCCTCCATTGTCGCGGAATGATTGGCAATTGATGGATTTGAGTGTTTTTCTCTCACGTTTTGTTTTGACCCCGTTTTGGACAACGATCTCTATGATTCTGTGATCGCTGCCTAGGTTTTCCTTCGTGTTGTGCCATGTAGCCTCAACGTCCGCTCCGATCATGGCCAGGTTGAGGGTGGTGTCGTACGACATGCTGTTCCCCCGCCTAGTCGGTGCGATTGGTTCGCTGAGGAGTGTTCAGTTGCACTGTACTATGGCGTCCCATAATTCTCTCCTCTTTATCTAGGAGTGGTTCATTCCAATATCTGGGAGTGGCTCATTAAAATACCATAATAATAACACGAGACGCCGCTGCCCTTGAGCCAGTGCTTGCGCTTGGGCAAATAGCTCCCTTAAGGCACCGCCTTTCCTTAGTTTAGGAGAGCTGTGGGTGTTCAGGACTAGCAGGCTGCGTTCTTTCCTCCTCTGCGGTGTCATCTCCGTTAACACTTAGTCAATCTGCGTGCATCCTACCTCATGCTGCATGACGGTGATATTTCTCTTCACCAGTGTAGCAGTCTGACTGTTTGGAGATCGGCCTGGGTACGTTTTGTATCCGCTCAGTTTAGCGTTTTTCCACACTCTTGCAGCGCGATGATGTCGGGACCATCCCGTCTCGCAAGGTAGGCTTGGAGAACGTTTGTTTTTTGTGAAGCCCCTACAGTTCCAATACCATATTGTGTTTGCCCTAGTGTTGAGTCTGGCCATGATTCAATCGCAGAAGGATTTGCTTTTGCTGTTCTGCCAATTGGTCCATTCTAGTTCCCATTGGGGTGACTAGTTGGCTGAGCTGGGCTGAGAGTCGGTCTACACCCTCCGCGTTACGCTGGGTAGCAATGGCCACCTGTTTTACTACCTCTTTGAGTTGCTGCATGTCTGCCTCAAGTTTGTCTACTCTGCCCTCGGCCTTCTCAAGGCCCGCATCGGTCTTTTTGGCGGTCCAGCCGCCTCTGGCTCAGTTTCGGACGACTTATCGTCCATGGCCGCCGGATGAGCTTCCGGTTGTCTGAGTTGAGCTTTGAGCTCATTGTTCTCCCTGTGCAGCTCGATAACGTGATTACGGAGCTCCAATATCTGAGCTTGTTTTGCTCCTGTTGCTGTTTCATCAGTTCGTGTTGTTGTTTCATTTGCCCTTTGAGCTCCCTCACTATTTCTGAGTCATGGGAATTCCCCGCTTCCCAGCCTACCTTTTCGGTGGGTGGTGCCCCTTGCTTGTTGGGCGGAGTGGTCGTGGCCTGCCGCCGTAGCCTCGGGAAGGATGTGGACCGGAGTCGCTCCTTACTCGTGGCCAATGTCTTGCTCTCATCCCGGTTGCTGCGATGCTCTGGTAGTTGCTTCTCTTCCTCCTGTTGCTGGAGCTTCTCCCATTGTCGTTTAACCATGTATGGGGTTCTGAAGATCACCTTGCAGGGTATGTGGCTGGTGGCGTGCGGCTGGCCGCACAGCTTGCAGTTGGGGTTGCAGTCATTTCCCGCGGTTGGGTTGGGAATACCGCAGCCCCGGCACTTCTCCTCCTTGCTTTCGCATACGTTGGATCGGTGTCCCAGGTCTCCGCTCTTATAGCATACGTCGTACTTTTTCTTGTGCAAGAAACAGTTCAGGATGGCACCTAGGCATTTGATATTCCTCGGTACCTCCTTGATGGTCTCACTCTTTCCTAGTCGTCTGGTCTCCAGTACCTTGGGATTCTCCTCATGTTCTGCTCTCTCCTGCTTTATATTTTGCATTGAAGTGTTTAGTCCTATTCCGTGGATGACTCCTTTCGAGAAGTCGTCGGGTACTCCCAGGTGAACGGTCATCCCATGCACTTTGCCTTCAATGTCCAGGTTCGTGAGGCGTAGGAGTTTGTCTCTTGCCACCGTGCTGGGGGTGAAGAAAACAAAAATTCCTTGCTTCTCATTCTCGACGAGCTGGCACACCTTGCTCCATTCAATCTTCACAGTTACATGTATGGCTTCGGTCAGGGTCGGTCCATCGTACTGTTCGACTACCACGCCTCCCTTGGGGCGGGAAATGGTCTGCAGCCATTCTCGGGAAGCTTGACTTGGCTCCAGGCGATTGATTTCTCCGCTTGCTCTTTACCGTGGCGCTTCGGTGATGGTGGCTGGACGTCTATCACTTTCACCTCTTCTGAGGCGAGCTTGGCTTTCCGTTCCCATTTCACCTCGAGGTTGCATTTGCTGAGTAGTGTGGTCCAATCTGTGGCGTCGAGTTTGCCCTTTTCGGCGCTGCGACCTTGCACGGCGCTATTCATACCGCCTGTTGGCTGCCGCACGGCTGACGCGGCGGCACCGGGGGCCTCGTTAGGCCTAGTGGCCGGCGTTAGGGTTAGCGTGTCGGCACTACGACTGGCACACTTTTGACTCTCAAATGGCGAAAAATCAACTTACGGACAAAGCGCTGGTGTCCGCACAGCCCCCTCAACATCCGTTTGAAGATTTTAACCAGCTCTGGCCGATGCGACAACATTTGCCGCTAGAAGTCACTGCCGGAAGACAGAGCCGATGTGATACACGTCCACTCGCCACGGCTCCCTAACGGTCACTCTCTCTAAGTAAAAGAATTTAGTAATTTCATCGTGCGTGATAGGAGCGTCTGTGAGTCTGGGGATAGAGTCGCGCAATCCGAGGGCAGCGCGGTCGGTAGCCACGCACAGCCTCGTAGGCCGAATCGCTGAGGTTGAGAGGAACCCCCTCAATCGCCTCGACGTGGGCAGGAAACCAAGGGATGGGGTGCAGGGAGCTGTCGCCGTGTTTGGCACCTTTCAGAAGTTGAACTAGCTGCCCGGCTACTCGGCCTTCCTGGAATGTCCTGACGGCGGCTTTCGAATCGCTGTACACCCTGTCTCTACGACCGTCTTGCATGGCGCGTGCAATGGCCACTTGCTCGGCCACCTCGGGGCCAGTCGCCCGGACGGAGGCACAGTTGATGACTTTGCCCAGCGTGTCCTCGACCGAAACCGCACAAGCCTTGCCGTCTCGGTAGGTGGCGGCGTCCACGATTCTTGCGTCGATCTTGTCCTTGTATATTTGCTTGAGCATATTCCATACTCTTGCCTTGCGACGACCTGCCTTTTGAACGGGATGGGCGTTGTGGGGCAAAGGGACGACGACGATCTTCTTCTCTATTTCTCTGGGAATTTGGGTGTTGTCAGCCAAGTTCTTGGTGGGGGCGAGCCCAATCTCCTCGAGGATACGCCTGCCGGCTGGCGTGCAGGACAACCGAGCACGTTCCTGCGCCTCGGTTATCGCCTTCATGGTGCTGTGCACTTTGAGCCGGAGGATTTCCTCGGTACGCGTCCTGATGGGCAGCCCGAGGCCTCTCTTGACGAATCTTCGAATCAGTGCATCGAGCTTGTCCCGCTCGGCTCAGCCAGTTGTGCATGGCCACCGTGTAGGTGAAGGGACACAGCACGAAGGCGTTGATGAACCGAAGAAGTTTGTCCTCCTTGAGGCCGCGATGTCTCTTCGTGACTCTTCGCCTGAGGCGAAACGCATTGTCGGTCTTTGCAATGATCTTGCTGAATGCAGTGTCGTTGCCGCCACCCGATTCGATGAACATACCCTGCGCTCTGACGGTGTCGACCCAGGGTATCGGGCCACCGCTCCGAGTGAACAGGTGAATGTCACTTTCCGATACCGGTTGCTAGCCCTTGCGTGTGTGCCGTCTTTTTGGAAAGCAGAAGCTTGCATTTCGTCGGGGAGCACCTGAGTTCGGTGGGTAGCAGGTTGTGCTCCGTGACGTCTACGGCCTCTTGCAATGCACTTTCCACTTTTACTTGACTACCGCCGGTGCACGAGATCGTGATGTCGGGGGAGTAGCTGGTGTGTTTGATACCTGCAACTTGGGCCAGCTTCCTCGGGAGGTCGACCATGCAGATGTTGAAGAGAGTGGGCGAAATGACTGAGCCTTGCGGCGTGCCCCGTGTGCTCAGGAGCACCTCGTCGGAGACAATGTCGCAGATCCACAGCTTCTCTTTCCTCCCCGTCAGGAGCGAACGGACGTAGTTCTGCAGTCTGGGGCCCAGCTCGAGGTCCGCGATTGAGGCCAAGATGCATTCGTGGAGAACGTTGTCAAACGCCTTCTCTAGGTCAGGGCCCTGGTGTCCCTGCTACTGCCGTCGATGATTTGATGTTTGATCGTTGTCATGGCGTCCTGCAACGAGAGGCCGGTACGGAAGGCAATCATGTTGGAAGTATAGACGTTGTTACCATAGAGATATCTTCTTAGTCTATTGAGGACGACGTGCTCTGCCACCTTGCCGACGCAGGACGTGAGAGAGATGGTTCGGAGGTTGTCCACGTTCGCAGCCTTGCCGAATTTGGGGATGAGGACAATGGTGGCGGTCTTCCATACAAACGTGAACGCGGTTTTCCCATTACGACGCCAGAAGAAAATTGAAATTCTCCGCTGGAATGACGAGTGGAACGGAGCCAGCTGTATAAGAAGACGACACCGAATACGAACGCGGGAGCCGTGGCACCAACGCGTTCGCACGGTAGCACCGAATGCCGCCAATAAGCCAGCTGTGGAAGAAGACAACGACGTTCGAGCCATTGCTGACAATGATAGGTTTAGCGAAGTCCGACAACGTCAGCACATGGTCCTCATGAACAGCTTCGCTGGTCAGGACGTTTGCGCTGCGTTATGCCAAACCACTAGGCTTTGGCCATAGTCTTTGGAGCACTCACTGGCATGTTCGGTTATTTAGGCCGCGTCGCGCTCACATCTTATGTATTTCAAAAAAGTATAATAAGGAAGCCGTAAGCGTCAGTATGAGAAGTTACGTGCGCGCTTATGAGCGAAATTTAATTATATATGGAGAGATTAGCTGGGTGATACGCTTAGCATGCTACTGCAAGCTTATTACATCACAGCAGATAACAGAAGCAGAGAAAAACATAGAAAAATTATGCAGATTGAATCGTTCACAAAACTAGTAATTGCACGCCACAGCTAGCGCATTGAAATGGACCACGGAAACCGGTACTTGAGAGCCCCGTTATTTAGCGAAATGCATTCAGTATCTTTCACTTTGTCGACAGCAGTGCACATTCTGTCCGGCATCATTCAAAAAGAAATAACTGCACCTAATATTTTGAATCAAAGTAATGCATTTCCCACAAGAAACAACACCATATCTTTAAGTTCACTAAGGTACCTTTCGCCGTACTTGGCTAGCCAGGAAAGCGATATATCATCTTTATAAAGAGTCAATCTCAATCAATCGCAAGTGCCCAAGCGAAGAGTGCACAGATCAGAGAAGAGCTTGAAATATACACCTGTATGGACGCCACCGGGCGAATAATATGCGGAAAGTAGGGATAACAAGAGGACAATGAGGGATCGTTGGAGAACTCATACGCCAGGGTACAAAATAATTTCATCGCTTAAATATTTAGCAACAAGACACCTGGAACCACTTGGGCCGAAAAGAATGCCAGCCTCTAAACCTGTTTTATTTCAGGCAAGCTCCGGCGGCACCTATTCGCTACAGTCACGCGTTGTCTCGGGTGCTGGCACTCGTGCTGCCTCTACTCATCGTGGGGCTGGTGGCTGTGGCCGTGGTGGCAGCCAGCAGCAGCAGCAGACGGCAATACCATGGCACACGCCTCGACAACGATGAGAAAGGCTAGTGCATCGCTTTTGTAATTGGAGGAGTTTGTTGGCTATTTTCGAATCGAAGGCAGCTTTCAGTTCTACTAGGCGGACATTTTAACCTTCTCAGCATGCAGTCGTGTGGGACTGCCGTAGTATTTCATTAATTTATTCATTACATACTGCAAGCCCTGAATGGGCCCACGCAGGGTAGGCAAGAAGAAAAAGAACAACTATGCAGCAGGATAGACACTACAAGGAAGACGTGCGTTATATTTCAAGAATGCTACTCAATGAAAATATTTAGTAAATTTTAAAGTTATGTTCCAATCGTATATTGTTCTATGAAAAAATATGTTCTTAAGCGGATGGGTTCTTGCGAGGTGCAGTGTGAGGAAATGCGGCTTGACATGTCGTATCCGTCTACTTGCTAGAGGTGAGAGGTACACGTTAGGGTCTACAGCAAGGCTCTTAGACAGTAGGATGGATGTGAATTCAATTCGTTCAGGTTTTCTGCGTAAGTAGAGGGGTTCGATAGCGTTATGTTTTATTCGCTGGGAAGTCTAATCATTCGGAGAGTACTTTGAATAAATTAATCTGACAGCTGTTTCTGTATTCGTTCAAATTTGTTAACACTGTCGTCAGTGTACGGGTCCCAAAGAATACGTGCGTATTCAAGTGCCGGTCTGATGATAGTAGTGTAACTGATTATTGCGTGAAGGGGCGTTGTTCAGCTTATGTCTTAGTAAGCATAGCTTTGGAAAGGTCGACGTCCATATTTTATCGATGTGCATGCCCCAAGTTAAGTTATTAGTGGTAGTAACTCCAAGTATTTGTGGCTTAAAAATTCTTGTAAAAGGAACAAACTGAGGTAGTAAGTGTTAAAATATGGTAGGTTTTTCCGCGTGATAGTAAGGACAGCTTTTGTTTTCGGGTTTATGACCATTCTCCATGTTATGCACCAGGTGAGTACATCGTTGAGGCAAATGCAAAGTTGAACTTGATCGCCGCTACTACAGCTCTCGTGGTACAAAACACAGTCCGCAGGAACTAAACGTATGTAGGAATGACAGCCTACAGCTGCCATATGGTTAATCTAACACAAGAACAGTAAGGTACTCAGGAGACTCCCCTGAGTGCCCCAGACGTGGCTGAAAGACAGTCCACGTGTTGCCTATCCATTTCCATAATTTTTTTTCTGTTTGTTAAGTATGCTGCTATCGATGATATTAACTTTTCCGAGAAGCCAAAATTTTTTACTTTAAATATTAGGTGGTCGTTAGGTAAAAGGAAGCATACGTTGCTAAAATCTAAAAAGAAATATCATACGTATCTGGCCATTGTTATCAAGAGACGATGCTAGTGTGGGGGAAATTTTGATTAACTGGATGACCGTTGAACGACCTTTTCTGAACCTGTGCTGGCATCTTTTCACGGAGAGATGGTCGTTCAGGAATTCGTAATTATTTTGATACTACGTACGCATGCTTCAATAGTTTACAAAATGATGGTAACAATGAAATCGGGAGCTAATTACTAAAAAATAGTAGGTCCCCTTTTTTGACAGCAGGAGCCCCTCGGAGTGTCCTCAAGTGATAGGGAAGTTTGCCAGTCGACAGTGAGGCATGAAACATTTTTTAACGAAATTTAGCAATTGAGTCAGCGTAACGCCGCAAGAACACGTTTAGGGTGTTGTCCAGGCCGCAAGGTTTTTTACTTTCGAAGTTTAGTAGGAGGGAAAGTACCCCTGCGTACGAGGTAAAATTTACTGGTGGCAGGGTGCATGGTTCTTCAATGGACGCACAGTCAGTGCGACCTACAAATACGCTATGAAAATAATTAATAAAAAGCACAGCGATTTCTCTCGTGTTTGTTACCTGCGCCCTGTGAAAGCAGTTTCTTTGTGTATTTAATGTGGTTCCAGAGTTTCTCTGGATCGTTTTTCATCAAGATAGGCAGCATATTTTGCAAGTAGTATATTTAGTCGGGCAGCGCACGTGGGAACCGCTCCTGTAATTCGCTAATACTAGTCGAATATGCATGATCTTGCATGAACATTTTTTTAATCGCTTCATTTTGCGTTTGAGCTGTATGATGCTGCGCGATATCGATGGCGTTTGCGTGTAAAATATTTTCCTCTTATCCGCTACGAAATCTTCAATGCAGTGCTGACATATTTTTGGACCCGTTCCAAAGAACTCAGACGCCAGTGTCATTAAAATCAATCTGGCGCCTTTCTCAGTGTTCTATTACGCTGTCATCGTTGGCGCGCGAATAGTCACTGGAGGAACAAAATGGGGATTTTGTGGTTGAATACGGCGACAACGCTGGAAAAGATGCATTAACAAGGTTGCGGTCGGATAGTGCTCGTTCCACGGCGACGTCATGGCAGGACAATTTTCAGGGATGAAATATTAGGTCCAAAACGCAGAAGCAAGGTCCTCGTTCATGCGTTGGTTCTTGCAGAAGTGGAATTAGAGAGTGGGCAAGCATATTATCAAAAATAATACTATCATCCTTCCAGTTATTCGGCGAAACCTCCAGACTATTCCACGTGAAAGTTGGCAGATAAAAGCTGCGTACAATTATACGGTTACATTGTCAATTGGCAGTCATGTGTGCTGCAAGTTTCTTCAGGAAGTTAGGTGAGTCGTCGGGAGTCCTGCACACAGAATGCAAAATAAAAGTATAACCCATCAGAACAACTTCATGAATAAGCAGTCAAACTCCGTAATAGCGTCCCTCAAAATACTGTCAATTTTTAAGTGCCTAAGTATTTCTACAAGTACTCATCGAGGAAACCCGCCCGTCTGTCACGTAAGATGAATCGCCGTACAGCAATTAATGCATAACACAAAATGAGTTCGAAAGGAAAAATATTGGCAGGGGTGTGTTCCTAACCAACGACCCTACGCTCGAAAGCTCAGTGTGTTTCTCACTGGACTAAATACCCGCGCTTGCAGAAGGTGATTATACACAACCATATGAATGTGAAACAAACGTCAAAGGAGAACAGTTTCTATGAAGACTTCGTTGAAAGATTTGGTAATGGTGGAATAAAAGTCATTTCAAGGACCGCATGCTGAGCCCACTTGGAGCATTGTAGGCATTAGGAAAATTGCAATCTTGCGAAAATTTAATGAAAAGACATCTCCAATGCGTTTCGTTGGTTGCGGGATGCGTCTTCCGTTGGGGGAGTTCCGTCACCAATCGAAAGGCCACCGATCTTACAGGGCTCATGCGCTTCGGGCCGCGCAGCACAGACAGATAAGCAGTCAGTGAGTTGATAAGGATTATAAGGAGTGGTGAGGGGTTGTAGGGGTCTCATTATGGGTGATAATGGTTCGACACAGATGGATAAGGTGCTCAAGAGCGATAAGCGCTTATGATTGTCAGATAAATCCTGATAAGGTTAATAAGCACCATTAGGGTTTGAGAAGGACTGGATCAAGTCCGATAAGGTTGATACGGACCAATAGAACTTGATAAGTGCTGGTTAATGTGCGATAAGGCTGATATCGACTGATAACGGTTGGTAAGGGTTTTTACTGGTCGAATCAAGTTTCATAACATTGATAATAGCACCGGGCTGCGTAGAGATGAGCAAGTGGGGGAAATGCTTACGCATACTTTGACAACACGCAGAGGAGTTTGGCGCCAATTCTTTACTTACGAGGATGGCTACACCGCCTCCCCTAGTACATTTGTCCTTTCGAAACACTTTGTAAGAGGGAAGAAAACTATCACCTATTTCTTTGCGTAGCCACGTCTATGAAGAGCGATGTGGGGATCATATTCCAGCAAGGACATTTCTAATAATTCTGCCTTATTAAGAACGCTGCGAATGTTAATGTTGGACACGCGAAGACAGTTTTCTCTGGATGATTTGCCATGTCACGATTCTGGAGAACGATAGTATTGCGCAACAATATTTGCATGTTTTGCCGCATTCTCATCACGATAAAAAAGTCCTTATATACCCTCAGTTTATCATAAACGAAAATAACTTTTTCCATGCTCTTTTCCAGCCTTCGCGCTTTGCCAGAGAAGCCTGCAACTTTTGTAGCGTAGATTGTGAGTTTTTATTGCGAGTATAGATGGCTGACCCTTTTAGATGTTTCACATTGTAAATGATTGCATCGCTCTAGTTCTATTCTTGAAGGCAGACCATCACTGGTCCTCTTCCACCTAGTGTTCTACATCTGAGAATTCGCCCTATACAGTGTACTTTTCATTGACCTTTGAAATGTTCTAGGGTGACATGTTTCTTTTAGGGCTCATTTGGTTTCATATGGAATTTCGGAGATGATGTAAATGATTAACATCGATCACCTATTTCCATCTTCGTGGTCTGTCATCTCTCTTGTGTGAAACTGCATAGCCTGATCAATAGACCAAAGGGATAAATGAATCTGATTTGCGTGTTCCGCATTGTGTATGCGGGCACAGAACTCTTCTAAAATAGTATGCGGAAGGTCACATATTGGTTCCTCGTATATTGTAGCCTGGATATTTAATGTGGAAATTTCTATCTTAATGGCAGATTGATTTTCGAGAAGCTGGTTTAATATTTCTTTTTGTGTCGGGCCATATTCTGCTCTATATCAACACATAAAAGCAACTTCCACACATGAGAGCATGTATAAACGAGGGGAAGACAGTTTAGGGGGCATGGCAGAAAGACAGGAGTAGATATTCGACCAAAGGTATTGCGACTCAAGCTCCTGCTCCTATAGTTTGATGTGCGATGCGGCGGATCAAATGGAGCATGCGGCACTATGTCTTAGTTAAGTCGATCAGCCATGAACCTGCCGAGCCTTCGCAATCGAAGACAAACTGGAGAATTCTAATGGGTGCGTCGGTGAGGGCCAACGTTTGATCCCCGAAAGAAAGCGGGTATGATTTTTTTTCTTCTGTCATGGCGTACATTACCAGATATTTTGCTTTTTCGGGATTTGGTAGGATCCCTGTATTCGGATGAAATGCATCGATGACATCGGCTCTTCATTGGATAACTTGCTTTTCTTCACGTACTTCAACCTTCGAGGTCAAAAGCGTTATATCTTCGGCGTACGTAGTAAATTGTACGTCTTTAACTTCGTCTGGGCAATGCCTAGATTTGCCATCACAAGATTGAATAATATTGGTAGTGTAATTATCCCTTGCGGCACACCAAGGGTGATCTCGTGGCAGAGATGGGTCACCACCGGGAATTTGCATTGTAACGGTGTGGTTGGACAAAACCGATTTTACAGTACGGGTTCGGATGCCTCCATCTTGGACAGCGTGTATGACTGCTTCGTGGCTCATTCAATCAACAGCCTTCTTCAAATCCCCCACCGCGACAATCTTCGGTCGGTGACCCTTGCGGTGATGCGTAGGAGCGTGTGCTTGAGCAGATGAAAAATGTCATCTGTTCCCATATGTGGTTTAAAGCAGGTCTAAGCTGGAGGCGAATGCTGGCGGTGTTCTAGGATGTGCGAGATCCTTGTATGTGCGATCGTTCCACCAGCTTGCTCGTAGTTATGGTGAGTAATATTGGACGCATGTTCGTCAAGCAATACGATGTTTTTTTCCTGATTTAGGAATTACAGTCACTATAGAATGAGCCAATTCTTCTAATAAAGGACCTGCTTCTCATGCTTGATTGATGTCAACAAGCAATCGGTGCCTGTCAGGCTCGTCGAGGTTCCGAAGTGCGGTCCACGTGATGCCATCTTCACCCGCAGGACCACGGATGTTTTCCATCTCAAGAGCGACGTCCGATTCATACGGTGTGAATAGTGAGACAGCGTCCATAGGCTGCATACTCGGGATGAGTTCGTGCATATAGTTGTTGGGTGGACGACAACACTGTAGGAAGAATTTTCTAGCCGCTTCTTCTCGAAACTGACGGGGAGATGACCTTTACGTACCAATATATTAGCCACAGTGTTGCTTGTGCTTTTGGTCCGCTCTTTTATTGCTTGGTACGTTAACCAAAGTGTGCGGAGGCCCGCAGTTTTATTCATTGTACCGCAGTGCGCACTCCGCTTATTTCTGCTCAGCTGCTTAGCGTGTCGGCGAGCTTGTGCTGTGGGGGACCCTACGGTTATGAGGTCATCGAGTCGCCCGTTCGTTGTGTAGTTTGCCAGCGCCATTTTGTGATGTTTCCATAGCCGTAATAAATGTGGGTCCGGGGCTCACTGGTTTGCTGCTACTGCAGTCGAAGGGCACTGCAGTCGAAGAGTTCGCTTTTTCCTGTCCGTTTTTTCGTTCTCGTTTCCTTGTGCATTGGTTCGGTTCGCGTCTTCTACCAGTGGTTGCTTGTGGCTCGCTGTGGTTTAGAACCAACCAGTCAATCGTGTCATAGGTATTGGGGCCTCGCGAAGACCATTCGGCCTGGTAGTGTTACCTTGCCGTGGTGACAAAGGCGTCGCTTTAAAGCACAGCTGTTAGGCGCCCGTTCCTGCGGCGAGCGTGGGCGTTTTACCTCGGTAACTGAGGGAACGCGGAGACAACGCGGGGCGAATCCTGAGAGGAAAAGCACAATTCCACGCCAGACTTTCGACGTCCGCTACGAGATAGCGCCAGAGGAGACTTCTGTTCACCGCATGTTCACTGATGGCATGCCGCGAGCGCGTACAACGAACCCATATATACCATACCAGGAGCTCGATGACGACATCGACGGATTCCGCTATAAAAGGCTTTCCCGCGGACTGGGCTGGCACTGGGCACGGCGGCATCACCACCATGTGGGTCGCATTTAATCCCTTCCTGTGTATCTTGTACATGTAAGCAAACGATAGGGAAATTGCTTTCGTTCTAACGATCCATTCTTGCTTGTGTTGCCGTGCCCACGGTTGTTCGGGTCTGGAATATCTTGCGTACTTCTCGATGCTGCTTCATCTGTTCGGAGGATACTAATGCTTTATGGCGACATCACAACTTACCCCGGCCCTGAACTCGCCCAAATAGCAATAAACGTAGTGAGATTGCAATCGTTAATAGGGAAGTTAAAGAAAAACGCCTTATCGATATTGACAAAGAATTAAATTCCTTGGCCAGACTAGAAATTAAGGTCACGTCCTTCCAGGGGCAAATTGCCCACCTTGAAGCAAGGATTGATGATCTGGAGAACCGAAACAGAAGGTCTAGCATCATTGTTTACGGGCTACCTGAAGCTGAAGAAGAAAAAACCGAATAGCTAGAGAATAATGCTAGTGAATCCCTAGTGAACAATGAGATAATAAAAGGCATTCTTGTGCTAAAACCAGTGGCTATAGAGCGTATTCATAGGTTGGGACGGCCATCGCCTGGCAAGGTGAAGCCTGTTATTCTTAAGCTGCCAGATTCAAGAGACAAAATTACAATTCTAAAACAGGGAAGCAAACTGAAAGGCACGCATTACTCTACTGGCGAGGATTTTTCGGTAATAGTGCGGGAAATCATAAGAAAACTATGGCAAAGCTCTAATGTGAATCGAGAAAACGGCGACAAATACTCACTGGTATGCGATAAGCTATATATCAATAAAAAGAAATACGTTTGGGACGAAAACAAAAATGATAAATACCTGTTCAAAAAAAAAAAAAAAACGAAACCAGAAAGCGAAACACTGCTGCAAGCGAAACCAGACGGCCAAACCCGCAAAGCCAAGCGCCGCCGCCACAGACATAACTGGGGAATGCAACCAGATCCGTCGTCTAAAACCACACCCAATGTAAGAATCGCGAGGTCCTCCAAAATTAATAGAAATGTAACCAACCGGAAAGAACTGGGGTTATTTACCATAAACGTGCGCAGTATCACTAATAAAATACATAAGTTAGAAACTATACTTATGCAGCATGATCATCACATCGCGGTGATAACAGCGACGTGGCTGAGAAACGAAATTAGTGACGATGAAGAATTTCCCCTGTGTTACAACGTGTATCGAAAAGACAGAACTACCAGAGGTGGGCGTGCAGCGTGCAGGTGGGCGTGTTAAGCCCGAAGTAGAAACTACGATTACAACTGATGTTGGCATTATTGAATGCTTGTGCGTACAGTTGTCTTGTTGGGGACATTGCTTCATCCTATACGCATGTTACAGGCTTCCGGACTCGTGCCCGGAGTACTTTACTGTGCTCAAAAAATATATGTCACTGTATCATAAGAAAATTTTCCTGGTTGGAGACCTTAATTGGCCAAGTGTTGACTGGGAGGGACTCACCTGTTCGCAGGCCAGTAAAAACGCTAACATTATTTTTGATATCATGCTCGCTCGCGACCTAACTCAAATAATCAAACAGCCCATACGCGTACAAGGACATGCGACCTCGGTTCTAGATTTGGTATTTGTAAATAGGGCTTTTTCAGAACATACAATTCTGGTGCAACAAGGGCTGTCCGATCATGAACTTGTAAGCGTGTCAATTCCTCTTCTTAGATGTAGTAGCTACCAAAATCTTTCATTCGGTATTTTAAGGACTATTCCCGAGCTGACGATGCCCGTGTGCCTGAATACATGGAAACCGTACTTGCAGACTTTGTAGACGGCGCCCCAAACACGTGCGCTCTTTGAGACAAATTTGGTGAGACGCGCCATTATTGTATGAACAACTTCATACCCAACAAACGCGAACAAACGCACAGGCATACACCCTGGGTGACACGTGAAATTATTCAATTGAAGAGAAAAATTAAATGGCTAAGAAAGCGGCATGTGCAGTGCAGAGTTATCAGCGAACACCAAAGAATCCCTGCACAAGCGATGCATCAGGCAAAGGATTACTACTTTAACGCTGTAATGCCCAATTTTCTAAAGAATGATCCTTCCCAGTTCTGGAACTATATTAGTGAAAGCAAGAAACCAATTTCGAAGATATCAGTTGGTGGTAGCATGGTTACAAATTATGGCGATATAGCAAATAATTTTAACGCCTGTTTTTATAGCGTGTTTTCAGTATCCGGACCATGTACGCCTACCGCAATCTCATTTCAACCATGCGAAGTCAATTTCATTTCATATCCTGGTTTGGTTTTTATGCTTTTAAACTTAAACACGAAAATATGTTGCGGTACTGACGATCTTCCCAACGTGTTTCTTCGCCGATTTGCCGAATGCGTTGCCAAGTTCCTTTTTATTATTGTTCATAGTTTCTTGACAACAGCAACATTGCCGCGTGACTGGAAGACGGCCCCAGCAATCCCTATCTTCAAGAAAGGCGACAGGTAATTACATCCCGATCTATTTACCTTCCTCATGTTGTAAACTTGTAGAACATATTATAGCCAATCAGGTTACAGAATTCTTTGACAAACTCTCCATATTAACAAGTTTTAAGCACAGTTTTTGAAAAAGGTATTCGACCCTGAAGCAACTCGTCACTGTTACGCATGACTTTGCCAAAGGTCTTGATAATAGTGTTCAGATAGACACATTTCTTAGATTTCTGTAAGGCCTTTGATAAAGTTCCTCATGACAAACTAATCTATAAACTCAACAAAATTGGTCTTCCGAAGGTGTTGGTCGCTTGGGTGGCTGCATATTTGAGAAATCGGGTGCAGTTTGTCACAGTCGAGGAACGAAATTCGCGCCTTCTACCAGTCCCGTCGGGTGTGCCCCAAGGCAGTGGACTAGGGCCTTTGCTATTTTTGTGCTGCATAAGTGATAGCGTAGATGTAATTGATCCAACTGTTCAGATTCGATTGTTCGGAGATGACTGTATTTTACTCTGTGAAGTTTGCAGTATACATGATCAACAAGAACAAAACAAATATGTAGAGAACATATACCAATGGTGCAACAAGTGGGGCATGGTCGTAAATGCACAAAAAAACAGCTTCCATTTCTATAACTAAAAAAAAATTCCCTTTTCAGTATGCTTGCTCCCTAGGTTCATCTACAGTTAATCATGTCGATGGCTACAAAAAATTAGGTGTAACGTTTTTCTGCTAGCCTCTCCTGGAATTCATACGTTGACAGCATTCGTTCTGCTTTCAGAAAATTGTGTTTCTTGAGAGACAAGCTTCGTAATTCACCACCACTTGTAAAACTTCTATGCGATCAATCATACATCAGACCAAAGCTAGAATATGGAAACATATTATATGCCCACTACAGAAAACGTGACATTGATAAACTCGAAAGAATTCAAAGAAAGGCCGTTCGATTTATTTTTTCTAAATTTCGTCGTGTGGACTCTCCGTTGGAACGTATGATAGCTAATAATATACCACCACTTCAGTACACAAAAAGGCATTTTCGCTTGGGCTTCCTAAATTCTCTTCTTAACCAGAAATTCGCTATTGACCCTTCATTGTATTTATCCCCCTTTCAAGAAGAAATACACGACATCACCAACCAAGATCTTTAAAGCCATATTTCGCAAAAAGTTATGCTTATAAATTTTCCTTTTTTCCGCACAGTGCCTTAGTGGAATCCTATAGCAGAGCGCGGTCGTCTTGCCATCGTGTAGCATTGCGTACAGTTACCCATTGTGTTCATTATTGATATTTATTTGTCTCTGGATGTAAAACACAATGTGTGTTCACCGTTATGCTCAATGCGATTTGTTAAAATATATGCCCGTCCTGCTTAGGCCACGTTATGTGGTCTGCAGTATGTATAAATAAATAAATAAATAAATAAGTAAATAAAAAGCTTGCACGATTACACCTCCCTCCTACCACATCTAACGAGAATTCAGACTATATAGACGAGGTTAATGAACTTCTCGGCACCCGAATAACGGAGAGAGAAGTTCGACATGCCTTAGCTTCCCTTAAAACTACATCTCTTCCTGCTATAGATGATGTAAATAATAAATTACTCTGAAATCTGGACGGCAAATCTATTTCTGCCTTCACAAAATACTATACTAACTGCTTCGATTACAGCTCTCTTCCGAACGCAGGCAAAACCTCTAAGTAATCTTTATTCCCAAACCCAATAAACACTCTGCCATAGATAATCTTAGACCTATTTCACTCACGTCATGCTTGGGCAAAACGCTCGAACATATCATGCTTAATCGCCTATATAAATACATGGAAAACCATCAGTTATTCCCGCGAGAGATTATTAGTTTTCGCCAGTCGCTCTCTTGCTAGGTGCCATGCTAAGGCTCGAACATGACCCTCTTACTTCTTTATTTAGTAAAGATACCCAAGCCATTTTAGGACCCGACTTTCACTGTGCATTGAACATAAAAATCATGGATCTGTCTTTCATGATTTAAATGTTTTTATCTGTGGTACAAAAATGCATTACTACGTTCACGAATTTTTTACCAATGGCACAGCTGTCATTAATCACCCTAGGTAGCTTTTGCACGGCAAAGAGATCTGTGCGCTCGCCGTTTCTATTTGACTTAGCTATGGGGTCTATTGCTGGGACGCTGGCACAAATACCACATCTCCAAAATTCTTTGTATGCAGACGACATTAGCCTATCGATTAAGGGTGGCTCAGATGCTACATTCAAGATTTCTTAGAAGAGGCTGCAAATGCAGTGGCTACGAGAGCCGGGTTCATGAACCTTGAGTGCTCGTCCGCCAAATCTGAACTCTTACTTCTATCCGCAAATACGCGTGACACGCCCAACATTCAGGTTAACATTAACGGGACGCAAGTTCCCGCAGGAGCCAAAATCCGTGTACTTGGCATGCACATTCAATCTAAACGGCTCAATACGTATTCACTTCAAACGGTTACTGCCTGCGTAAGCCACACCACACGGCTTATAGGAAGGTTGACAATAAGCACGGAGGTCTCCGCGAGGCAGAATTGCTAAGACTGGTACAGGCGTTTTCCGTCAGTAAAATCACATTCTCCATTCCTTATATCCACTTAACTAGGGCTGAGGAAGACAAAGTTAACTCACTGATTCGCGGACTCTACAAATTTTACCGTTGGAGTGCCAAGTAGAGCGGCCACTTAGATAGAGACTTTTGGCTGCAGGTACCTTGAATACTTTTAGTGAGCTCGCAAAAGCCCACCTTGACAGCTCAATACCAGCGCTTATCAAACACTCACACTGGTAGGCACATCCTAAACTCACAAATTATTATCCCAGCAGCCATGAACAAAGAGAAATTCAATATTCCTCACCCGTTACATCAGCACTTTTATATTCCTCTTCTATAGCTTAGAATATTCACCCTGTTTATCACGAACATAGAAGGCAAGAACCAGCTAAGAAAAAGTTATTTAACTACAAAGACATGGTCTATGTCGATGCCGCAGAGTATCATTGGGGACACAAATTCTCCATATCAGTCGGTTGACTCCACTGGCAGTGTTGCGACGGGAGCATTCATTATAGCCTGCTCTTAGGAGAAGGTGGCGGTGGCACTCGCCGTAACAGTACCCAATTACTCTGTCATAGTAAATGACTCAAAAACTGCCATATACAACGTATAGGGCTTGCAGGACAGCCTTAGCCTTCCTATCTCATAATCCACCAGCCCAACTTCTGAGTTTGTTCTGGACACCTGCTCACGCAGTCCTAATCGGCATTGAAGTGGCCCACCGAAGTGCTTCGGCTTTCACGAACCGAGCGCAGGCTAGACAAGGAAACGGTTCAGACGCCAATAATTTCCCTCCAGCATTCACCTCCAAAGACAGATATTTACATACCATGACATTTACGGATATTACCGCCTAGGTAGCCTAACCTCTCCACCTTTAATGATTCGGTCGTCACGCATTCACGAGGCACTATGGCGTAAGCTACAGACTCGCACTTTTCTATCTCCTGCCTTACGTCACAAGATTCACCCGGGAATATACCCTACCTCAGCCTGCAAGTTCTGTCCTGCTAGCAGAGTGGACCTTAACCACATTATGCGGAAATGCAAGAACCACTCGCCTCCCCCTGCCTTTTGTAGAGATTAAGTAGTAGGGAGCTGTGGGAGGCTGCCATGCGCAGCTACATCCCCGAATTTCAGGAAGCTATCCTGAGGTGGGCGGAGGTGGTAGAGGAGGCCTACCGCGAGTAGGATAGCCTCCCTCGCCTACTCCTTGCAGCCCCTTTTCCCTTTAAGACGGGATAAATAAAGTTGTTTCTCTCTCTCTCTCTCTCTCTCTCTCTCAAGAAATTTCATGCTGTCTTAGAGTTCCCTCAAGCCACACCCGGCATCCGAGTCGGAACATATTAATGCCATCCAGTAGTCTTTACTATTTTATTGAACCCTCTCATAGAGACGTTTGGGATAGTAAAGGCGAAACTGTTAAATGCCTATATTATTATTTTTTGTGCTAGTTAGCGATCGGCAGTACTTTCGTAAGAAAAAATTGCGGCACTGTCGACAGTAATGCGTTAGCATTCAATTAATATAGTGACGCAACATATTGCCACTATCGAAACTTGGCGCTTTTTAGCCACTTCTGGCTCTTGCGCCAATAAACCCCGATCCTCATCATCATCATCACCGAAACTATAGTGTACTAGTCAATGGTCGCGTGGGCCGAACGGCGCTCTGTCGCTGAGGTGCCACGTGTGGAAAAAAGAATTCGCAGTTTCGCCCGAAATGCGAAGCACCGATTGCGATAGCAAATTAGTAGATAGCTGTACGAATAAGGGTAGTAGTTTTATCGGCTGTATAATATTGTAAACATTCGCTTACTAGCTAAATTACCAATTACAGACTGTGTAAGCGTGACTCAACGTGGACGTAGAAAGAAACCGGCACACAGCGACAGCGCTGTCTTTGCGTGTCTGCTTCTACATTCTTGTTCAGTCGCACTTACGCATTCTATCATGGATTCAAACCAACTAGCCCATCAACGTGTTTAACTAAATTAACCAGAAAGGTGTCACGCACGCACAGGTAAACATGAACACATCTTGCTCAATGACAACAGAAACTGTCCGTGAGAACGGCGGAGTTAGGATTCGCGGCAGTAGCTGGGTGAACGGGTGCTAATCGGTTCAACTGAAAAGCTCCTTGCTGTCATTCAATATAAGCGCTCCGCTTTGAGGCAGCCTGTAAATCTGGTAACTTAATTAAGGAAAGGAAAACGTTTTTTGAGTCTAACCATGTCTGCAACTCGCAAAACCTTGGTGTCCAATGTGCGGCGCGGACTTACCTTCTTCAACGAATGCAGCAGATCTACAAATATCTCTACGCGTATGTGAGGCATGTCGTTCCTTTAATTGCTTCATTGTCGGCCTTATGATAGTACATGGAATAATGAAAGCAGCCGTTTATATTACAGAAGCTGCTTAGTTAAGTGGACGTACAGTTGGGAACGGCATTGCATCTAGGTATGAAATATAAGGTAAGCGTAGTATGTTCTTCTCAGAAATGAGACTCGAGAATAACTTATTTCTTTTACACTCCCAGAAAAAAGCCGAAGTACTCAATTACCTTCTTTTCTTGTCTTTTTTAATTAGACAACTTTTTGTGTTTTACGTTTGGCGATATGATTAAGAGGCACCGTCTTCAGTTTTCACCGTCTGGGGTACTTTAACGAGCACCTAAACAGAAGTAAACGAGTGTTTTTGCATTTTGCTGCCATCAAATTGCGCGAACTGGTTTGAACGCATGATCTCGAATTTAGCAGCGTAATGCTCTATCCGCTATGTAGCCACTAATTCAGGTACTGCGCCGTTTGCTTTTGTTGTTGAGCATGGACTGGGCAAAATATTTAACACGGCTTACAGGCCAAAGATCAGCATATATAATGGCTACTTAAAACTGTTCTTGGCGCCCGACATGCCACCGCAATAACATAATCCGTATCAATTACTCGCCATTCTGTTACGGGAGGAAGACGGTAGCATGGATGGGATGGTGCATTGCAGTTTTTGTTTTCTATAAGAACACTTTCCGTAAATCTTAATTCAGGGTGACGCATAGGGCAGATAGGATTTATTTGTTTGTAGCGTAAAGCAGGAAGTTTACGTATGCTTTTCTTTTTGCGTTTCGCAAGACCTACTGATGAAAAACTACATGAGCAAAAATGCACACTTGAAATACATGCTGCTTGAAGAACAAGAAAAAAGTATATGTGCTCCAAAGGAAACCGTACAATAACATAGTGGAATGAAAGCCGACATTGCGGCCCCAACGCACGCGAAATCACCGAGCAGCAATCAAAAATGAATTAAATTAAATAAAAAGAGAAATAAATGCATCTATTCCTAAGGCATAAATATATGCCATATGCAATTACATAAGCACCGTTTGAGCCGTCTGAACACATATACTAGCGCGCGAAGTACTACGTATGACCCTTCCGAGAAGCATCAGCAGCAGTTTCCAACGGCGCGACCTTGATGCGGCCCAGTGCGCTAGGATCGCAAAGCCACCACTGTACTTTTAGTCGTTCCGCGCCTGGCTGCAAACCATGTGCCGACCCAGCTGCTCGTCCAACTCACCCGTGTTGTAGTACACTCTAGTCGAAACGAACTATATGCATTAGGCGTGTACTGCTGCGGGACTCCTCTATGGAATTTGCCTACAATCACTCCACGTCATCTGGCACCGCCAGCACGAAGCCTGCGCGTGGCCTTCGTAATGCGTGGCGCGCCGCTGCGCGCGAACACTGCGATACGCCTAATGCGGCAACCGGGTTTCTCTCTCACAGTTATCTGTAGACGTGCAGCGGGATCTAATGGCAATGCCGAGAAGTCCCCGCGTAGCCTCCGAGAGTAGAAGCATGGCACGCTGGTACCTCCGAATGCTCATAATTGTTCCCTTGCTTGCCGCCCAGTCCGTGTGACATGCTCAGTCACCTTGGTTGCCAAAAGGTTCGTTGAAGAGCGGCACATGGCCCAGTGGATTTGTGGCGAAGCCTGCCCATGCGTTGGGTTGCTGTCCTTGAGGAACCTATGTGACATGGGTTCGATTCCGCTCAGCATCAGATAAATTAATGCACCTATACAGCAACCCTTGTCGGCATAAGAAACGTTCTTTGAAGAGCAGCACGCACGTACACGTTACAGCGTACTGAGTGACCCAAGTTGGTCCGATGGTTTGTTTCAATCCCTGTTGCCTAATCACAGCATCCCGTTGCACTACCCATTCTACCACGTGCTACACGGTGACCCAGGTATGCAGTAAAATGGATAGATAGAAGCACTCGTAGATAGATAGATAAATATATACAAACGTAGATAGATAGCCTCTCTGAAGGGCGTGAAGTAATAGTCTAACGCATTAAAATGCCTCCACGCTAGCAGGGCAACAAGAGAGCGGAGCGTGTAAATTTCTATAACTCCACTTCTGGCCGCTCTTCAGCTGCCAGCATATTTGTGCCCTTCTGTTATCTCATCCAACAGTAACAAAAACAGTCAATGTTTCCACCTGGCGCTAGCTGACGCCAACGCAGCGTCATGTACTTGTGCTTTCCGCCTTAGATAGTCTCGGTGAGGTGACCAGAAGCCGCACGTATATTCTAGCTGAGGGCGAACGGAAGGCTAGATGCGAGTTTGCGTGTAATTGCTAAGGCTCCTTGAAAGTAACGCATTAACTACCTTAGCCTGTGTCAAGCTCCTGTAGCTCCTTTTCCTATGTGTGTTAAGCATATAGGCTGGGAGTTAGATAGACGCCTAAGTATTTATAGCTACTCGCCTGAGTTATGAAGCTGTTACGATGAAGATAACAAAGGATAATTAAGCGACTACTGCTGCCGGGATGAAATCGTCGACATCAGCAGCGTAGTGTAAAAGCCACTCGGCTCCTAAATAATTTGACCGCTCGAGGTTTTTTAACGTGCACCCAATGTTGAGCACACAAGTGCTTTGGAATTCCGATCCCAACGGAATGTGGCCGCCGTGCACGTCGCAAAGTTTACGTGCGGTGGTGAAGCGCTCGGGAAGGACAACCCTCCTTGTTCACAGCCACCCACTCCACCTGTCGTGGCTGTTGGAGAGCGCACAGGCGACAGGAAAGGAGGATGGCAGCCGCTTTGCACACCGGCGCTCGCGCTGCTAGAGACAACACACGAATGGTATAAATCGACTTATACGTACCGGCACCTATACAGCCGCTACAGACATGATAACAGTGTTGGTATTCTTTATATTTCACATTCATTGTAACCCACTCCTTATGCGATACCCACAAGTGGGGTCTTGAAGGAAATAAAGTGAGAGCGAAAGATACTTAACGGCTCTGCCCTTCATTAACTTAAGCATTGAAAAGACAAGCGCTATCTAAACAACATCATTGCAACAAATATTGTCCATTATCAATCGTAGTTTCCGCACATTTCGTTTTCAGTCATGAGACGTAAATTTGCCGTTCGTCGGCGACCGTAAATCTCCTCATGTCACCGAGCCTTTAAAGTTGTGGTTCAGACTCAGATGTTCAAGGATAAGCATCTCACGAGCAACGAAGCGAGACCATGGTCAACGACGTCAAACGATAGCAAAAAACCGTGTATCCAAATGCATCAGTTGTAATGGCCCGTTCAGAACAACAGCTTGCACACGCGGCTTCGGCGCACAAGTGCAGCTACACCGGTGCGTGTGCAAGTCACTTGACCCAGCAAGATGTGTGATCAGGCGCCACGTGTCGGATTGCCGTTTACGACGTATGCATTTCGAAGGTAACGCAATGCTAAAACGCCTGTGTACTGTACCTTCCTTGCAAGCTGAATAACCCCGAAGCAAACTTAACCTCCAGATATCCAATCGGCACAGATTCCATATTCATTGTGTTATACTTACAAGTTAAACCCCTACTCTAATTTATTTTATTTATTTATTTATCATACCCTCCGGGCCATTACGGCATTATAGAGGGGCGTGGTTACAAGCAAAACGGGTAAATTCAACAAACAGGAGTTACTTGTGCAGAAAATTATGTTTATAAATATGTATAAACATATTTACGGATCGCTTTACGCTTACGAATTGCCCTGCGGGCCTACCATGGTGGGGCGGACCCACGTGGGTGTCGATCACAGCAGTGCATTGCCCGTAGCGGTATGCTGATGGGCTCTCTACCGAGCCCATCGATGCTAATGCACAAGTCATGGTTAATTCACGTTACCTTTGAGTGGCGCAGTGGCTATGGCTATAGCACAGTGATGCTGAACAAGACGCCATGGGCTCGACTTCCAGCTGCGGTGGCCGCATTTAGATATCGTGCGAACACAAAAACGCTCGTATACAGGGCTTTAGATCCACGGTAAAGAAACATAGTTGGCTGAAGTTAATCAGCAGCCCGCAGATACGGCGTTCCTCACAGCCCGATTGTCTTTTGCGCACGTTAGACGCCACAATTTTATTGCCATTGACGTCGAGATCGCAAGCTGGATAACTGAAAATTGCAAATAAAAACAGTGAGCAAAATTTTTCTTGATATCCGGTTTTCAGTTCTCCGTAATGATGACGTTGCCGGTGAACACAGCACGTGCGTTCAATATTAAGTTACGCTTTAGAGCTTCAGTCAATCGTCTTTCGAAATGCTAGTTTTTGCCTATGTGACTTGTGCTATAGCTTAAACGGAGGTTTAATTAAGCGACAACTAATTGTCGCCAGTATATCATCAAAAGCGCCCATATTAATATGTGTACTTAGTGAATAGAGACCTGCCTACCCTGGCGAAGGTCATGTCAAGACCGAGACGTCAGTAAAGGCGCTTGCGCAAACTAATTGCAAATATTTCCTTATGCTAGATTGATACTAGATCCGAAGCAGTTCTTGCATTGAGTGTAGGTGTATATGAGTGTACATTAGTATAGTGAAAATACATATTTCGCTATAGAACCCCAAACACGGTTGGCAAAATGCGTATTACAGGCACTCTCAGTATGCCATCTGGTATATTTGTGTGGTTTGTAGGTGACTGGTATCTTTAGCGTTGTGCAAAAGGTAATAGAGAGGATAGTGCACATCTGCAGCCACTCATAAACCACAGAAGAGTTTAAATTTTGGAAGGCACAGTACATGATGATAAATCAAGTTTATTTTCCAGTGTCTAAGACATTAAGCTTCACAGAAGAAAATCAGTGTTCTTGTACTGCTTAAAAAGCCTAGCCATTCTTAAAGTAGCAGCGTCAATAAATATAAATTAATACATCTTTAGCAATATTCTGATGTTATTCATTATTGAGATAGCAGAACCCTTTTCGCAGAAGAAACCAAGGTATACGGGTTCGACAGATTTTACATTTGTACATTATTAAGGCAGAAGTACGTGTCTGATGACAAAAAATAGGAAATTTGCTATCTGAAGCAGACCTCGAACACAATGCCAAGGTGCTGCATGGACACATATGGCTTGACCGACATGGAGAAATTGATAAATTTTAGTGATATTGTTTCGGTGAAGGGAAGGAAGAAGTTCAATTGGACGAGAGGAAGGCGAAATCTGGCAGTTGCCTGAACGCCATATACAGCAGTTGTAAATATACATTATTTTACACTCGTGGACCTTCTTTCTTCCTGCAACATTTTGGTGGAAGGTGCGGGGTACAATCACGAACTTCGCAGCGGACGTCATCTACCTGCCGCCACAATGGCAAATCAACAGGCACAAGCGACAACGCCGCAGCAGCCCGTGCAAACGGTCATCCTCACTCATCCGCTGGACCCGAGGACATTTTGTGGCACGGACAACGCCGACGTCGAGGACTGGCTTACGATGTACGAGCAAGTGTGCGACAACAACAGGTTGGATCCAACAATGATGGTAGCAAACGTGATATTTTATCTGAGAGGAACTGCGAAGCAATGGTACGACACACATGAAGCTGACATAACGAGCTGGAATGTTTGCAAAGAAAAAATGCAAGGCCTGTTTGGCAGACCTGTCGGTCGTCAGTTGGCAGCAAAAAGAGAACTTGTGTGTCGCGCTCAGACGTCCACAGAATCCTATGTCCTGTACATACAGGATGTGATGGCCCTCTGCCAGCTGACTGGCGCACAGCGGATGATAAACCCATCTGTTTTAATTGTTCCGGTGCTGGATACATCGCCCGACATTGCCTCAACCGCTGGTAGTCGCCTCCTCGGTGGTCGTCTCCGAGTCACTACCGCCGAGTACCAGACAATCGTCGTATTCTATACACCGACTAGGAACATAAACGCCGACAGTGCTCCACCAAGATCCAGCCGCTCTCCATCTCCGCAAGGTCGTAGGTCCCGTTCGTCTCTAGTTAACCGCTCTTCGCCTTCTGCAACCGGTCGCTTCGGTTCGGGAAACTAGGCGGCGCAGCTCCCGGAGGTGAAGCTGCAACTCCGCCAGGCCCACAAATCCTCTGTTGACCCTGCCTACATGTGGAAACCTACTGGACACTGAAGTTGATGCCGTTCCTGTTAGATCACTCGTTGATACAGGAGCGAAGCTTTCAGTTATGAGCGCTGCTCTCCGCCGAAGGCTCAAAATGTTTCTGACACCCGCCGTACCGTGCACTGTGCGAGTCGCCGATGGGAGTACTTCACCTGTCCTTGGAATGCGCACAGCACGTGTGACCATTGGGGGCCATTATGCCATTGTTCTATTTATCGTCCTTGAACAGTGTCCGCACGACCTAATTCTGGGCCTCGCCTTCCTTTCGAAACACTGCCCAAATTGACTGCTCCGCAAGTGTTGTACAGTTGGATATGTCGCTTCCTGCCGACGCAACAACTTGTGCTTCACACCGATTATGTTCTGCTGAGTTTGCAAGGCTGTCTCCACAGGCAGCTACAAATGTCCTCCTGACGCCCTGTCCTCACGTACCTGATGGCGACTACGTCGTGTCACCGCTTACTGACGTGATTGTGTCGCGCAATATTGCCCTACCGAGCACGTTGATCCGGATCCGCGAAAACTGCGCTCGCGTGCCCATCCTCAATTTCGGATTTTCGTCACATGTGCTGCCACACGGTATCGCCATAGCGCATATCACTCCTTTGGAAGAACTTCAGATTTCTTTGATCCCTGAATCCTTCCTCAGTACCAACGGACCTTTGTCACCCACTCCTTCGTACTCAACGCCTGCGGACGATGTTTCTTAAATGATCGCCCCTGAGCTTCCTTCCGAGCATATAACTCTTCGTCACCTCCTGTCATCTTATCGGGACATCTTTGATTTGGGCGATCGTCCACGTGTCCAGACATCTGTTGTCATGCATCGCATCAACACCGGTGACTCCAGCCCCATTCATAGGCGGCCATATCGTGTCTCCGCAAGAGAAAGGGCAGTCATAAAGAAACAGGTAGACAGGATGATGGACAGGGAAATCATTAAACCTTCCAGTAGCCCGTGGGCATCACCGGTTGTCTTAGTAAAGAAAAAAGACAATTCTTCGCCCTTCTGGGTTGACTACCGTCACCTCAACAGGATAACAAAGAAGGATGTTTATCTTCTGCCTCGCATTGATGACACTCTTGACTGCCTTCACAGATCCCAATACTTTTCATCAATTGACCTCCGCTCGGGCTATTGGCAGATTAGCGTCGATGAGATGGACCGCGAGAAAACCGCCTCCGTCACACCGGACGGTCTGTACCAATTTAAAGTCATGCCCTTTGGATTATGCAATGCGCCAGCTACATTCGAGCGCATGATGGACTCTCTCTTGCGTGGTTTGAAGTGGTCTACATGCCTGTGTTACCTCGACGATGTCATTCTGTTTTCGCCGAACTTTGAGAGCCACCTGCGGCGCCTCACAACCATACTCTCCGTGTTTCGCAGGGCTGGCCTTCAGCTAAACTCCTCCAAGTGCCATTTCCGTCGCCGTGAAATTAACATGCTTGGCCATCTCGTAAACGCCGCCGGAATTCAACCTGATCCACAAAAAGCTCACGCCGTGCGAAATTTTCCTGTACCTTGTTCCACAAACGATGTCCGTAGTTTTCTGGGCTTATGCTCTTATTTCCGGCGTTTTGTGAAAAATTTTGCCGACATCGCTCACCCTCTCACTGACCTTCTTAAGAAAGACGTCTCTTTCTCTTGGGCACCACTGCAGGAGAAAGCCTTCTCTACCCTGATTGAGCGGCTTATAATTTCTCCGATTCTGTCATACTTTGACCCTTCCGTGTCCATTGAAATACAAACTGACGCGAGTGGTCATGACATCGGTGCTGTCCTCACTCAGCCTCAACAGGGCCAAGACCGTGTCATCGCTTATGCTAGCCGCCTTCTTTCCACGCCCGAGTGAAATTACTCCATTACTGAGAGAGAATGTCTCACGCTCGTATGGGCGTTCACGAAACTTCGGCCGTACCTTTTCGGTCGGAGCTGCTGCGTCGTAACCGATCATCACGTCCTCTACTAGCTCTCCTCTTTGAAGGACCCAACTGGACGACTTCCACGTTGGGCATTGCGTCTACAAGAATATATATATTCTATTATGTACAAGTGAGGGCGCCTCCATAAAGACGCTGACTGCCTGTCCCGCAATCCCTTGGATCGACCGGCCGATACCGATGCAGACTCGGACATCAGTGTGCTATCCCTCTCCGGCTTCCTCCATATTGGCGACGAGCAGCACAAAGATCCTGTTCTTCGAACACTTATGTACCAGAAAGGCAGCGGATTTGCCGAGTTGGTGTTCCATGGTAACAATAAAATTGAAACAGCGCTAGACGACAGGACGAGAAAGAGGAGACAAACACGATGCCACACGGTAGCGCCGTGTTCGTCTCCTCTTTCTGGTCCTGTCGTCTAGGGCTGTTTCGATTTTATTGTTACTTATGGAACACCTAAGCTCCTCGCCCAATGACAGGTCCCTCCGGATGTTCACCTTGCGCGATGGAACTTTATGCCGTCGTAGCGTTTGTACTGACGGCCCAGAGTTCCTCCTAGTCGTTCCCAAGCACCTTCAACTCGCCGTGCTCCAGCAACTTTACTACGCTCCTACTTCTGGACATCTGGGCATCACTCGTACAATCGACCACCTGGGGCGCCGCTTCCTCTGGTCCAGAATTTATCGCTTTGTGCGCCGTTTTGTCGCTTCTTGCGGCCAGTGTCACCACCGGAAGACGCCTGCTGTGCCTCCCGCTGGTTTGCGGCAACCAATTGATATACCAACACAGCCGTTCTTCCGTGTGGGCCTCGACCTCCTTCGCCCCTTTCGAATTTGCATCAAAGGAAACAAATGGATTGTTGTAGCAACCGATTATGCCATAAGATATGCCATCGCACGAGCGCTGCCAACTAGCTGCGCTACAGATGTCGCCGACTTCTTACTATACGACGTCATCCTGCACCGCGGCGCCCCTCGCCAGTTCCTGATGGATCGCGGCCGCTACTTTCTACCGAAGGTCATCGGTGATCTGCTTCGCTCCTGTTCTACAGAACACCAGATTGCTACCGCGTGCCACCCTCAAACGAACGGCCTCACCGAGCGAATCAACCGCACACTAACTGAAATGCTGGCCACGTACGTTTCCGATGATCACCACAACTGGGACGCCGATTTACCGTACATAACTTTCGCATACAACTCGTCCCGTCACGACACTGCTGGATTTTCACCATTTTACCTTTTGGAAAACCACTTTTGACCCCACCTTGCCCTTTGATACGTTGTTACCTTCCGCAGCACAATCACCCAGCACTGATTACGCTCGAGATACTATTCGCTTAGCCGCCCAGGCCCGAGATGTCGCCCGTCATCACCTCACAGTCTCACAAGCTTCTCAAAAGCGACGCTACGACCTTCAGCACCGCGACCACCATTTTTCACCTGGTTCTCTTGTCCTTCTCTGGACGCCTTCACGTCGCGTCGGCTTGTCGGAAAAACTACTTTCCCGTTATTATGGTCCCTACCAGATCTTACGCCAACTCTCCGACGTGACATACGAGATCGCCCCAGTCGGTCAGCCTTCAGTGCCCGCCAACGTCACCAGCGATGTTGCTCACAGCGCGAGGCTCAAACGCTATGTCCCCCCATTAAGTGAGACTGTATAACTTTCACCGGGACGGAGCTACCGCGCCGGGAGGGTGATGTTACGGTGAAGGTAAGGAAGAAGTTGAATTGTACTAGAGGAAGACGAAGTCTGGCAGTTGCATGAACGCCATATACACCAGTTGTAAATATACAGTGTTTTACACTCTTGGACCTGCTTCTTTCCTGCAACAATGCACAAGAATACAACAATGCTGTAATTGCTGTAAGGAAAAACAATGCTGTAAGGACAACAATGCTGTAAGGAAAACAACAGGGTCACGATTTCTAGTTACATGAAGGGTTTGGCGAAGGTAGAAGAGCTACAATGTTCGAAAAAATTATGTTTAGAGAGAAGCTCTTTGTATAAACGTAACAGTCAGTAATCGAACACATCACTTATTTGTATAATTAATAGCTGGCAAATAATGCATGTTGTAGAAAGATCATAGTGCACGGCGATATTGCGCATAATATTTTCTTTTAAATAATACATATTTGTTAAACATTTCCCGTACTGGTGTTGCCATACAGCCGGTTAGAGAAGAGTGATCGGTACTGGTTTTGACAGGATTGCCCGGAATGTCCTTTTCATCACTAGTTGCTGCCATTGGTTGTGTAAGCTACTTGTTTCACTATTGCGTCCCATCTTTATAACACGGTTTGTAGTATCAGTGGCCGTGTTATGTGCGCACTTTCTGTTGTCCTATTTCGTCTGCTATATTTCAGTGTCTGTACAGAAACTTAGCTGAATCTCAGGGAGCGTGTATTGAAGTGTTCTTCAAATGTGTTGTTATTGTAAGTGTACATAAAAGTGGCAGCTGCAGGCCAGTGAAGGACACCAAGCAAACGGGACTTCTCGCATTATGGGAAGAGGCTTAGCGGGACCACCAAGTTCCGAGAATGTGTGCAGCAGGCCAAATCTTTAGCTGGCTGGCGCGAGGAGCGACTCTATCTGCGCGCCAGCACCACAGCACAGGAACAACCTACGAGTACTGCGAGCATGAACTTAACCCTGACCGCTTCGCAAGCTCGTTGCATTGTAAAGTGCTGGAAAACGGCAAAAGCGGCGTTTGCGTGAGCCTAAGAAAGATTTGCTCGGCTGTGTCTCTACTAAGCAAATACCACCGTATATCATTTTGTCTTTTAGACTTCACTCAAGAGGACATGAGTCTGCTTATTGGTTCCGGTGGCCGGTCACGGGTAGCTCCCGCGGAGACGTTCAAGCCACGGCGGCTGGTTGACACTGGTATGCTAAAACATCTTTCTAAATTTGGTTGCACTGACACCGCGGAAACCGGATAAGCCGGTTTCTCTGGCTTTTGATTTCTGCCCACGTTTTTGAGGATTCTTGGCCGTTGTCAATAGAAGAATAAAGTGTAGTGACATAAAGGAAGTAAAGTAGAACATTTTTTTAGCTATGTTTGCTAGTGGCCGTATAGGAGACACAATTAGATACAAAACAAGTTAGATATGAAAACAATGGTGCACGCCTGCGTATTGATTGATCATGTGGTTTGTCAGCTCTGTTAGTTGCAGGAAGGCAACGTTCGTTGCTAGAATTGCTCGAGCCCTAGTGTGTGCTGCTGAAGCGAGAAGAGTAACAACTAATATGAAGAAGAGAAACAGGCAGGTGGGAGGGAGAGACACAAAGCATAACGACTTAGCGCCATGAAGTCTATACAGAGCGGCGGCGGGTATTCACGTTGACGATGTCACAGTGGTTCTGCGTGCCTCTCCGCGGTGTGCCAGAAAAGGGGGCATGTGGGCTCAAGGGGGAGAGGCGGGGAAGCTATGCTTTCTAAAAAATACGTCCCACCTCGCGTGACGCCTTGCGAAGGTGTCAGTGTATGTTTGCGTATACCAATAATCAATGCTACCAGTAAGGCAATGCGATATAAGGCATAGGGTGGTTAGAACAAGGTGTTGTCATCCACAATGATATAAAACGGGATGAAACGTCATAGATGAGAGGGCTCGCGGTGATGGTGACCTGTGATGGAAACATGAAGGCGCCCTGCACACGCAGTAGTATAGTCAACCACGTCGATACAGCCACTATAAAGAATGTAGCAACCGGTAGCACGAGCTGCCCCACACAAGAACCGCAGCGCAATAGCAGTCGGGAGTAGAAAAGGAACACTCCAGTCATAATTGGTGCCTTCTGGCCAAACCTCGGAGACCATTGACTCTTCCATATTGGTACCCCATGTGTGGGCTCCGCTTCACCCCTGGATCAGCACCGTACGTACGTATTTGCAGCCAGGAACGCCCCAGCCATGGCTAGGGCTTGCTGGACAGGTCTCGGGGGCTATCACTCATGCACAGGAATCACGTGAGCTCTATGTCACCAGTGGCTCATAGCTGGCCATACGTCCTTGACTTCCTCCTGGCAATCACAAGAGAGAGAGCAGGGTCACACCTGCTGTGGACGATCCAGGCACGATCACATCGACGGCCTAGTGACCACGCTTTCGTGGAGAGTGCAGTCATCGACGCTGGCTGCTCTGAACACTCGACCTCACTACCGGTACCCGAACTAATCCCCAGATCATTGCTGGAATCCGATTCCAACCAAACAGGAACCGAGACAGGCCTTCTGCGCCACTACTGCTGTGCAGAAGCCTTGGATAATGAAACGGCCAGCATAAAAGCGTGCTTCACATTTCACCAGAGCCATTGCTGTGGATGATCTAGGCGCGATCACATCCACGGCCTACTCACCGCAGTTCTGTGTATTACAGGTGTGTAAAACAACTTCATTAACTAAATGTTAACTTCTTGTCTGGGTAGTCCTCCAGCTATAGGGATGATGGATCGGAGGCGGGGAGCAAGAATATGGGCGAAAGGGTCTTCGGAAAAACGCCCACAACAGTGACAGAACATGCTGCGTTGTTTTTGAAGCTGAGTACTAAGATTGATAACATGGATTAGAACCTAAGCTGCGAGCTTGGTTCCCTTCAGAAGTCTACATATTTTATGAGCGAAAGCTTCGAGGAATTCAAGAAAGCACTTGGTAATGGGTAGAGGGAATTAGGCGAAGTAAAGACGGAACAAAGTCGACTTAAAAGTGAAAACAGCCGTCTATGTAAAGAGTTGCAGGCTACTGGAGATGAACTGATGGAACTACAGTAGTACAGTCGCAGAAGAAATCTTGAAGTGAAAGCTATCCCCACGGGGCCTAATGAGTCCCTGCCAGCACTTATGGCAGCCATCCAGGCAGCAATGGTTGTTGCCCAGGTGAATACTTTGTTTAGCGCAAAACAACAGACACAAGAAAGACGACAGGACAAAGCGCTACGCTTTGTCCTGTCGTCTTTCTTGTGTCTGTTGTTTTGCGCTAAACAAAGTATTCATGGATTCGCGCCAACTAGCCCGCCAACGCATTGGGCCCAGGGGACAATGGCTGATATTGATGTCGTACACCGCGTTCCATCAAAAAACAAATATCCGTCTAACATCATTATCAAATTCAAGTCCTGCGCACCCCTTGATAACTTGCTTCAATGTGCAATAAAGCCCGTTTTGCTGAAGCCGATTTTGGCTTGACAGAACGTGCACCCGTGTTCATAAATGACCACTTGGGCAAATAATACAAACTTTTACTCGCAAAGGCGATTGTCGCAAAGAAGCAATGGAAATATGCTTGGCTATCGTGATGACGAATAATAATGAGGAAAGCAAAGAAATCTGATGCCCTCTGCATCTTCACGGCGGCCGACCTAGGCCGTGTGGCATGATATCCCCAATATGTTGACGACTTCTTCTGTTGAGATAACTTTCATAGATTACATAGACCATACCCATTGCTTCAATGGAACGTGAGAAGCTCAGGAATAAATTTTGATGCCCTTCTTACGCTGTTGGCTCAGCGCAATAACATGTATAACGTCATATCCATCGCGGAAACTTGGCTAAAGCCTGGAGAAAGATATAACATTCCAAATTACGCTTTTATCTCGTGTCCTAGAATTCCTACAAACAGGGGAGGAGGGGTGGGATTCTGTTTTGGAAACTTACTCGGGTGCAGTATTTATTCTTCTTTGAATAGACCTACTAGGGGAAACTCGGAGATGTTTTTGTAGAGGTTGACAATGTCATAATTGACAATGTCATAATTGGTGGTGACTGTAGCTTGACTTAAAATGACGAATATTTTCTCATTCAGCTGACCGAAAATGATAAAAAGCCGTTATAGTCGGCGACATGAGTATTGACACTCTTAGTAGCAGACACACTGAATATTCAAACTTACTGTCTTCTTATTGGTTCAGGAACCTTGTCATTCATTCCACGCGAATTGCAACTCATAGCTCAGCTTGCCTTTATCACCTCTTATGTAACATTGATGCGACTGAAAGCTTTTATGCAGCCTACGATACAGGTCCTGCTTACCACTTACAGATTGCGTTCCTATATTGTCTTGACGATAAATATTTTAACCAGGCAAATTTTTCCGGAAAAAGAAAGCTAAACGATTACGCAAAACTATCACTGTTACTTTCCAACATGTCGTTCCCCGACTTGAACGACTTAAACACTAGCATGCACTGTTTTTGCTAATAGACAGACCTAACATTACAATTACAGAGTGCACTCAAATAAAAGTAAGAACATCATATACGCAACCAATATGTACAGGGATGACACAGAGATTACTGAACACAATTAAAGCGCTAAATTATTGGCATGCTAAAGTGAAACAATATCGAGCCAACAAGCATTATTTTTTTACATATTAGGAGCACAAGAAGAAAGCCTTGGAAGCAATTCGAATACAGAAGAAGCTTTAGTATTGTCACCAGATCAACGCGTCTTCTCACAATCCGAAAAGATTACGGGCTACCATAAATTCTATTATTCAACATATAGCTTCGAAATGAATTCTCGCATCGATAGCTAATGGATGCGATGCTTCATCAGTAGGTGAAGAATTTAACCATCACTTTTGTATGGTTGGAACTAAACCTCTTCGCTTGCAAAGTAGGTTCGAGCCATCTTTGCCTGTTTGGAATGTATGTTCCTTTGGCTACGCAGATATTTCAATGCAGGAAGTAATAGCAACTACAAATCTATTAGATAGAGGAGGGGCACCTGTTTTCGATGGTATTGCAGTGTCCGTACTGAAAAATTATGTGACTATCTTGGCACTTACTCTCGCGACATTGTTTCTTTTTTTTCATTTTGTTTGTCGGTTACTCCAATAGAAAAAATGATTGTGCCCGTGTCTGAATCGTTCGTATTTCTTTGTATTACTGCAAGGATCCCTAACGAGCCTATGGCTAACGATCCAGACGTTGTCGCATACCAGTCTTGCATATTGATCTTAATAAAGTTATCAATCATATTATTATTATTATTAACTCTCTTGCCGCTGACCAGCGCCAGCAGCCCACTTATTTCTTTACTCTTAGCCGTTTTTGCCCAGACAGACTAAACGTAATCCCTAATGGAAGTAACATCTCTCTTATCATACTGTTACAATATCTTCGTTACATTAATTGGTGAACGACGTCGACATCGTATGAGAATATTTAACCTTGCACACATAAATCCCTAGTAATTAAGAAACCTACCACTATATGTTTACGTGCCCGTACAAAAATGACTGTTGATTAACCATTGATATATTGTTGGGCAATTGTTGAAACAACGGACTTCAACAAATTTTCAAGAGCAGTTGAGTTCACTGAACCCTTGCACAACAATAGTACCGTTCAGTGTTCTTAATGAACAATTTACTGGGTAATTTCTGTTCGTTTTTCTAGTTGCTTTTTTGTTGTGTAGCAGTTGAGTCCCATATACAATAATTAGGACTCGCATATGAAGACATCCCAAACATTTATTGCGATGCATTCCAACCTCATACCTGTCAATTTGCGGCGCGTAGCTTCTTCTTTCGCCTCGCTTTCATTAAAAGAAAATAATGTGTCACCAATGGGGTGGAAACGAACGTCGGCCGTCGAGCCCGGTACCAATAGGCCGCGAGCGCGCGCATACTCCTCTCATTCGAAAGCCAGTAATCTCTGAAATGCTTGGCGCGTGCGCTGCGTGCCACTTTCTGGTGCTGTCGCTAGAGCTGGCGCTTTGAAGCGCCTATTTTCGGGACCGCCCCACTTTCGTAGCCATTTTCGCTACGTAAAAACTGCAACGTCAGACTCGATTCATGACCGCCCAAGTTCATAATGATTTATTTCTTCGCCGGGGTACAAATGCCATCGTCGTTTTAACATACACTAGATGACATAACCATTGGTACGATCCGAAATGAGCACGTTTCGGGGAGCAGAAGAATGCGAAATTCACTTGCAAACAAGGTGACTACGCGCATGTGGAGCTCCTAAAAAGTTGACATGGCGGTAGCGCGGCCGGCGATAAGACAGGTGCAGACAGCCGACGACGCTACCTTCGAGCATCGGACGCGCTGTGGGAACCGTAGCATGCAAGCGCGCACACGCTACAAACATACACTGGTGAGCATTATTGTAACTAATTTCGCAACGTACTGGGGTATTTTTCAAGCACAGTGGTAGCGCCCGGCGTTGTGACGCAGTTCGCGAAAAGCTGCTCGGCAGTGTGCCGCTGTTAGTTTTGCATTTACAGAATCTTACTGGTAGAAGTTCTGGCGCTTTTTCTGACCCCGAACAATATTGTAACTAATTACATTACGTACTGGGTATTTTTCAAGCACAGTGGTATCGCCCGGCGTTGTGAGGCAGTTCGCGAAAAGCTGCTTGGCAGTGTACCGCTGTTAGTTTCGCATTTACAGAATCTCACTGGGAGAAGTTCTGGCGCTTTTTCTGACCCCGAACAATATTGTAACTAATTACATTACGTACTGGGTATTTTTCAAGCACAGTGGTAGCGCCCGGCGTTGTGACGCAGTTCTCGAAAAGATGCTCGGCAGTGTGTAGCTGTTAGTTTCGCATTTACAGAATCTTACCGGGAGAAGTTCTGGCGCTCTTTCTGACCCCGAACAATATTGTAACAAATTACATTACGTACTGGGGTATTATTCAAGCACAGTGGTAGCGCCCGGCGTTGTGACGCAGTTCGCGAAAAGCTGCTCGGCAGTGTGCCGCTGTTAGTTTCGCATTTACAGAATCTTACTGGGAGAAGTTCTGGCGCTCTTTCTGACCCCGAACAATATTGTAACAACTTACATTACGTACTGGGGTATTTTTCAAGCACAGTGATAGCGCCCGGCGTTGTGACGCAGTTCGCGAAAAGCTGCTCGGCAGTGTCCCACTGTTAGTTTCGCATTTACAGAATCTTACTGGGAGAAGTTCTGGCGCTCTTTCTGACCCCGAACAATATTGTAACTAATTACATTACGTACTGGGGTATTTTTCAAGCGCAGTGATAGAGCCCGACCTTGTGACGCAGTTCGCGAAAAGATGCTCGGCAGTGTGCCGCTGTTAGTTCCGCATTTACAGAATCTTACCGGGAGAAGTTCTGGCGCTTTTTCTGACCCCGAACAATATCGTAACTAATTACATTACGTACTGGGGTATTTTTCAAGCACAGTGGTAGCGCCCGGCGTTGTGATGCAGTTCGCGAAAAGGTGCTCGGCAGTGTGCCGCTGTTAGTTTCGCATTTACAGAATCTTACTGGGAGAAGTTCTGGCGCTCTTTCTGACCCCGAACAATATTGTAACAAATTACATTACGTACTGGGGTATTTTTCAAGCACAGTGATAGCGCCCGGCGTTGTGACGCAGTTCGCGAAAAGCTGCTCGGCAGTGTCCCACTGTTAGTTTCGCATTTAGAGAATCTTACTGGGAGAAGTTCTGGCGCTCTTTCTGACCCCGAACAATATTGTAACAAATTACATTACGTACTGGGGTATTTTTCAAGCACAGTGATAGCGCCCGGCGTTGTGACGCAGTTCGCGAAAAGCTGCTCGGCAGTGTCCCACTGTTAGTTTCGCATTTAGAGAATCTTACTGGGAGAAGTTCTGGCGCTCTTTCTGACCCCGAACAATATTGTAACTAATTACATTACGTACTGGGGTATTTTTCAAGCACAGCGGTAGCGCCCGACCTTGTGACGCAGTTCGCGAAAAGATGCTCGGCAGTGTGCCGCTGCTAGTTTCGCATTTACAGAATCTTACCGGGAGAAGTTCTGGCGCTTTTTCTGACCCCGAACAATATTGTAACTAATTACATTACGTACTGGGGTATTTTTCAAGCACAGTGATAGTGCCCGGCGTTGTGACGCAGTTCGCGAAAAGCTGCTCGGCAGTGTCCCACTGTTAGTTTTGCATTTACAGAATCTTACTGGGAGAAGTTCTGGCACTTTTTCTGACCCCGAACAATATTGTAACTAATTTCATTACGTACTGGGTTATTTTTCAAGCACAGTGGTAGCGCCCGGCGTTGTGACGCAGTTAGCGATAAGCTGCTCGGCAGTGTGCCGCTGTTAGTTTCGCGTATACTGAATCTTACTGGGAGAAGTTCTGGCGCTTTCTCTCACCCCGAACGTTATTGTAACTAATTTCGCTAAATACTGGGGTATCATTCAAGCACAGTCTTAGCGCCCGGCGATGTGAAGGAGTTTGCGAAAAGCTGCTCGGCCGTGTGCTGCAGTTAGTTTCGCGTGTACTGAATCTTAATCCGAGAAGTTATGCCGCTATCTCTGACCCCGAACATTATAGTAACTAATTTCGTTAAATACTGGGTTGTTTTTCAAGCACAGTGGTTGCGCCCGGCGTTGTGACGCACTTAGCGAAAAGCTGCTCAGCCGTGTGCCGCAGTTGGTGTCGCGTGTACTGAATCATACTGGGCGAAGTTCTGGCGCTATCTCTGCCACCGAACATTATTGTAACTAATTTCGTAATGTACTGGGGTATTTTTTTGAAGCACAGTGGTAGCACCCGGCGTTGTGACGGAGTTTGCGAAAAGCTGCTCGGCCGTGTGCCGCAGTTAGTTTCACGTGTACTGAATCTTACTGGGAGACGTTATGGCGCTATCTCTGACCCCGAACATTATTGTAACTAATTTTGTGACTTTCTGGGGTATTTTTGAAGCACAAGGGTAGCGGACGGCGTTGTGAAGCAGTTAGCCAAAGTTGTTTGGCTGTGTGCCGCAGTTAGTATGGCGTGTACTGAATCATAATGGGAGAAGTTTTGGCGCTATCTCTGGCCCCGAACATTAGTGTAACTAATTTCGTAACGTACTGGGGTATTTTTTTGAAGCACAGTCTGAGCGCCCGGCGATGTGACGGAGTTTGCGAAAAGCTGCTCGGCCGTGTGCCGCAGTTAGTTTCACGTGTATTGAATCTTACTGGCAGAAGTTCTGGCGCTATCTCTGGCACCGAACATTATTGTAACTAATTTCGTTAAATACTGGGGTATTCTTCAAGCCCAGTGGTAACGCCCGGCGATGTGACGGAGTTAGCGAAAAGCTGCTCGGCCGTGTGCCGCAGTTAGTTTCGCAGTTTCGCAGTTGAATCTTTCCAGGAGAAGTTCTGTCGCTTTCTCTGACCCCGAACATTATTGTAAGTAATTTCTTTACGTACTGGGGTATTTTTCAAGCACAGTGGTAGAGCCCGGCGTTGTGAAGCAATTAGCGAAAATCTGCTCGGCCGTGTGCCACTGTTAGTTTCGCGTGTACTGAATCTTACTGGGAGAAGTTCTGGCGCTATCTCTGGCCCCGAACATTATTGTGACTAATTTTGTTACATACTGGGGTATTTTTGAAGCACAGGGGTAGCGGACGGCGTTGTGACGCACTTAGCGAAAAGCTGCTCGGCCGTGTGCCACAGATAGTGTCCCGTGCACTGAATCTTACTGGGAGAAGTGTTGGCGCTGTCTCCGGCCTCGAATTTTATTGTAACTAATTTTGTTACATACTGGGGTATTGTTGAAGCACATTGGTTGCGCCGGGCGTTGTGACACAGTTTGCGAAAATCTGCTCGGCCGTGTGCCGCAGTAAGTTTCGCGTGTACTGAACCTTACTGGGAGAAGTTCTGGCGCTATCTCTGGCCCCGAACATTACTGTAACTAAGTTTGTTACAAACTGGGGCATTTTTGAAGCGCAGGAGTAGCGCACGGCGTTGTGACGCAGTTAGCCAAATGATGCTCGGCCGCGTGCCGCAGTTAGTTTCGCATGTACTGAATCTTACTGGGAGAAGCTCTGGCGCTATCTCTGGCTCCGAACATTAATGTAACTAATTTTGTTACATACTGGGGTATTTTTGAAGCACAGGGGTAGCGCACGGCGTTGTGACGCAGTTAGCCAAAAGCTGCTCGGCCATGTGCCGCAGTTAGTTTCGCGTGTACTGAATCTGACTGGGAGAAGTTGTGGCGCTATCTCTGGCCCCGAACATTATTGTGACTAATTTTGTTACATACTGGGGTATTTTTGAAGCACAGGGGTAGCGGACGGCGTTGTGACGCAGTTAGCCAAAAGCTGCTCGGCCCTGTGCCGCAGTTAGTGTCCCGTGCACTGAATCTTACTGGGAGAAGTGTTGGCGCTGTCTCCGGCCTCGAATTTTATTGTAACTAATTTTGTTACATACTTGGGTATTTTTGAAGCACAGTGGTTGCGCCCGGCGTTGTGCCACAGTTAGCCAAAGCTGCTCGGCCGTGTGCCACTGTTAGTTTCGCGTGTACTGAATCTTACTGGGAGAAGTTCTGGCGCTATCTCTGGCCCCGAACATTATTGTAACTAATTTTGTTACATACTGGGGTATTTTTGAAGCACAGTGGTACGGCCCGGCGTTGTGACGCAGTTAGCTAAAAGCAGCTTGGCCTTGGGCAGCAGTTACTTTAGCGCGTACTGAATCTTACTGGGAGAAGTTGTGGCGCTATCGCTGGCCCCGAATTTTATTGTAACTATTTGGATACATACTGCGGTATTTGTGAAGCACAGTGGTAGGGCCCGGCGTTGTGACGCAGTCAGCGAAAAGTTGCTGGGCCGTGTGCCGCAGTTATTTTCGCATGTACTGAATCTTACTAGTAGAAGTTCTGGCGCTATCTCTGGCCCCGAACATTATTGTAACTAATTTTGTTACATAGTGGGGTATTTTTCAAGCACAGTGGTAGAGCCCGGCGTTGTGAAGCAATTAGCGAAAATCTGCTCGGCCGTGTGCCACTGTTAGTTTCGCGTGTACTGAATCTTACTGGGAGAAGTTCTGGCGCTATCTCTGGCCCCGAACATTATTGTAACTAATTTTGTTACATAATGGGGTATTTTTGAAGCACAGTGGTACGGCCCGGCGTTGTGACGCAGTTAGCTAAAAGCAGCTTGGCCTTGGGCAGCAGTTACTTTAGCGCGTACTGAATCTTACTGGGAGAAGTTGTGGCGCTATCGCTGGCCCCGAATCTTATTGTAACTAATTTGGATACATACTGGGGTACTTGTGAAGCACAGTGGTAGGGCCCGGCGTTGTGACGCAGTCAGCGAAAAGTTGCTGGGCCGTGTGGCGCAGTTAGCTTCGCATGCACTGAATCTTACTGGGAGAAGTTCTGGCGCTATCTCTGGCCCCGAGCATTATTGTAACTAATTTTGTTACATACTGGGGTATTTTTGAAGCACAGGGGTAGTGCACGGCGTTGTGACGCAGTTAGCCAAAAGCTACTCGGCCGTGTGCCGCAGTTAGTTTCGCGTGTACTGAATCTGACTAGGGAGAAGTTGTGGCGCTATCTCTGGCCCCGAACATTATTGTGACTAATTTTGTTACATACTGGGGTATTTTTGAAGCACAGGGGTAGTGCACGGCGTTGTGACGCAGTTAGCCAAAAGCTACTCGGCCGTGTGCCGCAGTTAGTTTCGCGTGTACTGAATCTTACTGGGAGAAGTTCTGGCGCTATCTCTGGCCCCGAGCATTATGGTAACTAATTTTGTTACATACTGGGGTATTTTTGAAGCACAGGGGTAGTGCACGGCGTTGTGACGCAGTTAGCCAAAAGCTACTCGGCCGTGTGCCGCAGTTAGTTTCGCGTGTACTGAATCTTACTGGGAGAAGTTCTGGCGCTATCTCTGGCCCCGAGCATTATGGTAACTAATTTTGTTACATACTGGGGTATTTTTGAAGCACAGGGGTAGTGCACGGCGTTGTGACGCAGTTAGCCAAAAGCTACTCGGCCGTGTGCCGCAGTTAGTTTCGCGTGTACTGAATCTGACTAGGGAGAAGTTGTGGCGCTATCTCTGGCCCCGAACATTATTGTGACTAATTTTGTTACATACTGGGGCATTTCTGAAGCACAGGGGTAGTGCACGGCGTTGTGACGCAGTTAGCCAAAAGCTACTCGGCCGTGTGCCGCAGTTAGTTTCGCGTGTACTGAATCTTACTGGGAGAAGTTCTGGCGCTATCTCTGGCCCCGAGCATTATTGTAACTAATTTTGTTACATACTGGGGTATTTTTGAAGCACAGGGGTAGTGCACGGCGTTGTGACGCAGTTAGCCAAAAGCTACTCGGCCGTGTGCCGCAGTTAGTTTCGCGTGTACTGAATCTTACTGGGAGAAGTTCTGGCGCTATCTCTGGCCCCGAGCATTATGGTAACTAATTTTGTTACATACTGGGGTATTTTTGAAGCACCGGGGTAGTGCACGGCGTTGTGACGCAGTTAGCCAAAAGCTACTCGGCCGTGTGCCGCAGTTAGTTTCGCGTGTACTGAATCTGACTAGGGAGAAGTTGTGGCGCTATCTCTGGCCCCGAACATTATTGTGACTAATTTTGTTACATACTGGGGCATTTCTGAAGCACAGGGGTAGCGCACGGCGTTGTGACGCAGTTAGCGAAAAGCGCATCGGCCGTGTGCCGCAGTTAGTTTCGCGTGTACTGAATCTGACTGGGAGAAGTTGTGGCGCTATCTCTGGCCCCGAACATTATTGTAACTAATTTTGTTACATACTGAGGTATTTTTGAAGCACAGTGTTTGCGCCTGGCGTTGTGACGCAGTTAGCCAAAAGCTGCTCGGCCGTGTGCCGCAGTTAGTGTCCCGTGCACTGAATCTTACTGGGAGAAGTGTTGGCACTGTCTCTGGCCTCGAATTTTATTGTAACTAACTTCGATACATACTGGGGTATTGTTCAAGCACAGTTGTTGCGCCCTGCGTTGTGACGCAGTTAGCGAAAAGCTGTTCGGCCGTGTACCGCAGTTAGTTTCGCATGCACTGAATCTTACTAGGAGAAGTTCTAGCGCTCTCTCTGTCCCCGAACATTATTGTAACTCAATTTGTTACATACTGGGGTATTTTTGAAGCACAGGGGTAGCGCACGGCGTTGTGACGCAGTTAGCCAAAAGCTGGTCGTGCGTGTGCCGACGTTAGTTTCGCGTGTACTGAATCTTACTGGGAGAAGTTCTGGCGCTATCTCTAGCCGCGAACATTATAGTAACTAATTTGGTTACGTTTTGGTGTACTTTTTAAGCACTGTCCATTGCCTGGCGTTGTGACGCAGTTAGCTAAATGCAGCTTGGCCTTGGGGAGCAGTTACTTTAGCGCGTACTCAATCTTACTGGGAGAAGTTCTGGCGCTTTTTCTGACCCCGAAAATAATTGTAACTAATTTTGTTACATACTGGGGCATTTGCGAACCACAGGGATAGCGCAAAGCGTTGTGACGCAGTTAGCCAAAAGCTACTCGGCCGTGTGCCGCAGTTAGTTTCGCGTGTACTGAATCTTACTGGGAGAAGTTCTGGCGCTATCTCTGGCCGTGAATATTATTGTAACTAATTTGGTTACATTTTGGTGTACTTTTTAAGCACAGTGGAATTGCCTGGCGTTGTGATGCAGTTAGCTAATAGCAGCTTGGCCTTGGGCAGCAGTTACTTTAGCGCGTATAGAATCTTACTGGGAGAAGTTCTGGCGATTTCTCTGACCTCGAAAATTATTGTTATCAATTTCGTTACATACTGGGGCATTATTGAAGCACAGGGGTAGCGCACGGCGTTGTGGCGCAGTTAGCCATATGATGCTCGGCCGTCTGCCGCAGTTAGTTTCGCGTGTACTGAATCTGACTGGGAGAAGTTGTGGCGCTATCTCTGGCCCCGAACATTATTGTAACTAATTTTGTTACATACTGGGGTATTGTTGAAGCACAGGGGTAGTGCACGGCGTTGTGACGAAGTTAGCCAAAAGCTGCTCGGCCGTGTGCCGCAATAAGTTTCGCGTGTACTGAACCTTACTGGGAGACGTTCTGGCGCTATCTCTGGCCCCGAACATTACTGTAACTAATTTTGTTACAAACTGGGGCATTTTTGAAGCGCAGGGGTAGCGCACGGAGTTGTGACGCAGTTAGCCGAATGATGCCCGGCCGCGTGCCGCAGTTAGTTTCGCGTGTACTGAATCTGACTGGGAGAAGTTGTGGCGCTATCTCTGGCCCCGAACATTATTGTGACTAATTTTGTTACATACTGGGGTATTTTTGAAGCACAGGGGTAGCGGACGGCGTTGTGACGCAGTTAGCCAAAAGCTGCTCGGCCCTGTGCCGCAGTTAGTGTCCCGTGCACTGAATCTTACTGGGAGAAGTGTTGGCGCTGTCTCCGGCCTCGAATTTTATTGTAACTAATTTTGTTACATACTTGGGTATTTTTGAAGCACAGTGGTTGCGCCCGGCGTTGTGCCACAGTTAGCCAAAGCTGCTCGGCCGTGTGCCACTGTTAGTTTCGCGTGTACTGAATCTTACTGGGAGAAGTTCTGGCGCTATCTCTGGCCCCGAACTTTATTGTAACTAATTTTGTTACATACTGGGGTATTTTTGAAGCACAGTGGTACGGCCCGGCGTTGTGACGCAGTTAGCTAAAAGCAGCTTGGCCTTGGGCAGCAGTTACTTTAGCGCGTACTGAATCTTACTGGGAGAAGTTGTGGCGCTATCGCTGGCCCCGAATTTTATTGTAACTAATTTGGATACATTCTGGGGCATTTGTGAAGCACAGTGGTAGAGCCCGGCGTTGTGAAGCAATTAGCGAAAATCTGCTCGGCCGTGTGCCACTGTTAGTTTCGCGTGTACTGAATCTTACTGGGAGAAGTTCTGGCGCTATCTCTGGCCCCGAACATTATTGTAACTAATTTTGTTACATAATGGGGTATTTTTGAAGCATAGTGGTACGGCCCTACGTTGTGACGCAGTTAGCTAAAAGCAGCTTGGCCTTGGGCAGCAGTTACTTTAGCGCGTACTGAATCTTACTGAGAGAAGTTGTGGCGCTATCGCTGGCCCCGAATCTTATTGTAACTAATTTGGATACATACTGGGGTACTTGTGAAGCACAGTGGTAGGGCCCGGCGTTGTGACGCAGTCAGCGAAAAGTTGCTGGGCCGTGTGGCGCAGTTAGCTTCGCATGCACTGAATCTTACTGGGAGAAGTTCTGGCGCTATCTCTGGCCCCGAACATTATTGTGACTAATTTTGTTACATACTGGGGTATTTTTGAAGCACAGGGGTAGTGCACGGCGTTGTGACGCAGTTAGCCAAAAGCTACTCGGCCGTGTGCCGCAGTTAGTTTCGCGTGTACTGAATCTGACTAGGGAGAAGTTGTGGCGCTATCTCTGGCCCCGAACATTATTGTGACTAATTTTGTTACATACTGGGGCATTTCTGAAGCACAGGGGTAGCGCACGGCGTTGTGACGCAGTTAGCGAAAAGCGCATCGGCCGTGTGCCGCAGTTAGTTTCGCGTGTACTGAATCTGACTGGGAGAAGTTGTGGCGCTATCTCTGGCCCCGAACATTATTGTAACTAATTTTGTTACATACTGAGGTATTTTTGAAGCACAGTGTTTGCGCCTGGCGTTGTGACGCAGTTAGCCAAAAACTGCTCGGCCGTGTGCCGCAGTTAGTGTCCCGTGCACTGAATCTTACTGGGAGAAGTGTTGGCACTGTCTCTGGCCTCGAATTTTATTGTAACTAACTTCGATACATACTGGGGTATTGTTCAAGCACAGTTGTTGCGCCCTGCGTTGTGACGCAGTTAGCGAAAAGCTGTTCGGCCGTGTACCGCAGTTAGTTTCGCATGCACTGAATCTTACTAGGAGAAGTTCTAGCGCTCTCTCTGTCCCCGAACATTATTGTAACTCAATTTGTTACATACTGGGGTATTTTTGAAGCACAGGGGTAGCGCACGGCGTTGTGACGCAGTTAGCCAAAAGCTGGTCGTGCGTGTGCCGACGTTAGTTTCGCGTGTACTGAATCTTACTGGGAGAAGTTCTGGCGCTATCTCTAGCCGCGAACATTATAGTAACTAATTTGGTTACGTTTTGGTGTACTTTTTAAGCACTGTCCATTGCCTGGCGTTGTGACGCAGTTAGCTAAATGCAGCTTGGCCTTGGGCAGCAGTTACTTTAGCGCGTACTCAATCTTACTGGGAGAAGTTCTGGCGCTTTTTCTGACCCCGAAAATAATTGTAACTAATTTTGTTACATACTGGGGCATTTGCGAACCACAGGGATAGCGCAAGGCGTTGTGACGCAGTTAGCCAAAAGCTACTCGGCCGTGTGCCGCAGTTAGTTTCGCGTGTACTGAATCTTACTGGGAGAAGTTCTGGCGCTATCTCTGGCCGTGAATATTATTGTAACTAATTTGGTTACATTTTGGTGTACTTTTTAATCACAGTGGAATTGCCTGGCGTTGTGATGCAGTTAGCTAATAGCAGCTTGGCCTTGGGCAGCAGTTACTTTAGCGCGTATAGAATCTTACTGGGAGAAGTTCTGGCGATTTCTCTGACCTCGAAAATTATTGTTATAAATTTCGTTACATACTGGGGCATTATTGAAGCACAGGGGTAGCGCACGGCGTTGTGGCGCAGTTAGCCATATGATGCTCGGCCGTCTGCCGCAGTTAGTTTCGCGTGTACTGAATCTGACTGGGAGAAGTTGTGGCGCTATCTCTGGCCCCGAACATTATTGTAACTAATTTTGTTACATACTGGGGTATTGTTGAAGCACAGGGGTAGTGCACGGCGTTGTGACGATGTTAGCCAAAAGCTGCTCGGCCGTGTGCCGCAATAAGTTTCGCGTGTACTGAACCTTACTGGGAGACGTTCTGGCGCTATCTCTGGCCCCGAACATTACTGTAACTAATTTTGTTACAAACTGGGGCATTTTTGAAGCGCAGGGGTAGCGCACGGAGTTGTGACGCAGTTAGCCGAATGATGCCCGGCCGCGTGCCGCAGTTAGTTTCGCGTGTACTGAATCTGACTGGGAGAAGTTGTGGCGCTATCTCTGGCCCCGAACATTATTGTGACTAATTTTGTTACATACTGGGGTATTTTTGAAGCACAGGGGTAGCGGACGGCGTTGTGACGCAGTTAGCCAAAAGCTGCTCGGCCCTGTGCCGCAGTTAGTGTCCCGTGCACTGAATCTTACTGGGAGAAGTGTTGGCGCAGTCTCCGGCCTCGAATTTTATTGTAACTAATTTTGTTACATACTTGGGTATTTTTGAAGCACAGTGGTTGCGCCCGGCGTTGTGCCACAGTTAGCCAAAGCTGCTCGGCCGTGTGCCACTGTTAGTTTCGCGTGTACTGAATCTTACTGGGAGAAGTTCTGGCGCTATCTCTGGCCCCGAACTTTATTGTAACTAATTTTGTTACATACTGGGGTATTTTTGAAGCACAGTGGTACGGCCCGGCGTTGTGACGCAGTTAGCTAAAAGCAGCTTGGCCTTGGGCAGCAGTTACTTTAGCGCGTACTGAATCTTACTGGGAGAAGTTGTGGCGCTATCGCTGGCCCCGAATTTTATTGTAACTAATTTGGATACATACTGGGGTATTTGTGAAGCACAGTGGTAGGGCCCGGCGTTGTGACGCAGTCAGCGAAAAGTTGCTGGGCCGTGTGCCGCAGTTATTTTCGCATGTACTGAATCTTACTAGTAGAAGTTCTGGCGCTATCTCTGGCCCCGAACATTATTGTAACTAATTTTGTTACATAGTGGGGTATTTTTCAAGCACAGTGGTAGAGCCCGGCGTTGTGAAGCAATTAGCGAAAATCTGCTCGGCCGTGTGCCACTGTTAGTTTCGCGTGTACTGAATCTTACTGGGAGAAGTTGTGGCGCTATCTCTGGCCCCGAACATTACTGTAACTAATTTTGTTACAAACTGGGGCATTTTTGAAGCGCAGGGGTAGCGCACGGAGTTGTGACGCAGTTAGCCGAATGATGCCCGGCCGCGTGCCGCAGTTAGTTTCGCGTGTACTGAATCTGACTGGGAGAAGTTGTGGCGCTATCTCTGGCCCCGAACATTATTGTGACTAATTTTGTTACATACTGGGGTATTTTTGAAGCACAGGGGTAGCGGACGGCGTTGTGACGCAGTTAGCCAAAAGCTGCTCGGCCCTGTGCCGCAGTTAGTGTCCCGTGCACTGAATCTTACTGGGAGAAGTGTTGGCGCTGTCTCCGGCCTCGAATTTTATTGTAACTAATTTTGTTACATACTTGGGTATTTTTGAAGCACAGGGGTAGTGCACGGCGTTGTGACGCAGTTAGCCAAAAGCTACTCGGCCGTGTGGCGCAGTTAGTTTCGCGTGTACTGTATCTTACTGGGAGAAGCTCTGGCGCTATCTCTGGCTCCGAACATTATTGTAACTAATTTTGTTGCATATTGGGGTATTTTTGAAGCACAGTGGTACGGCCCGGCGTTGTGACGCAGTTAGCTAAAAGCAGCTTGGCCTTGGGCAGCAGTTACTTTAGCGCGTACTGAATCTTACTGGGAGAAGTTGTGGCGCTATCGCTGGCCCCGAATTTTATTGTAACTAATTTGGATACATACTGGGGTATTTGTGAAGCACAGTGGTAGGGCCCGGCGTTGTGACGCAGTCAGCGAAAAGTTGCTGGGCCGTGTGCCGCAGTTATTTTCGCATGTACTGAATCTTACTAGTAGAAGTTCTGGCGCTATCTCTGGCCCCGAACATTATTGTAACTAATTTTGTTACATAGTGGGGTATTTTTCAAGCACAGTGGTAGAGCCCGGCGTTGTGAAGCAATTAGCGAAAATCTGCTCGGCCGTGTGCCACTGTTAGTTTCGCGTGTACTGAATCTTACTGGGAGAAGTTCTGGCGCTATCTCTGGCCCCGAACATTATTGTGACTAATTTTGTTACATACTGAGGTATTTTTGAACCACAGTGGTACGGCCCGGCGTTGTGACGCAGTTAGCTAAAAGCAGCTTGGCCTTGGGCAGCAGTTACTTTAGCGCGTACTGAATCTTACTGGGAGAAGTTGTGGCGCTATCGCTGGCCCCGAATCTTATTGTAACTAATTTGGATACATACTGGGGTACTTGTGAAGCACAGTGGTAGGGCCCGGCGTTGTGACGCAGTCAGCGAAAAGCTGCTGGGCCGTGTGGCGCAGTTAGCTTCGCATGCACTGAATCTTACTGGGAGAAGTTCTGGCGCTATCTCTGGCCCCGAGCATTATTGTAACTAATTTTGTTACATACTGGGGTATTTTTGAAGCACAGGGGTAGTGCACGGCGTTGTGACGCAGTTAGCCAAAAGCTACTCGGCCGTGTGCCGCAGTTAGTTTCGCGTGTACTGAATCTTACTGGGAGAAGTTGTGGCGCTATCTCTGGCCCCGAACATTATTGTGACTAATTTTGTTACATACTGAGGTATTTTTGAAGCACAGTGTTTGCGCCTGGCGTTGTGACGCAGTTAGCCAAAAGCTGCTCGGCCGTGTGCCGCAGTTAGTGTCCCGTGCACTGAATCTTACTGGGAGAAGTGTTGGCACTGTCTCTGGCCTCGAATTTTATTGTAACTAATTTCGATACATACTGGGGTATTGTTCAAGCACAGTTGTTGCGCCCTGCGTTGTGACGCAGTTAGCGAAAAGCTGTTCGGCCGTCTACCGCAGTTAGTTTCGCATGTACTGAATCTTACTAGGAGAAGTTCTAGTGCTCTCTCTGTCCCCGAACATTATTGCAACTCAATTTGTTACATACTGGGGTATTTTTGAAGCACAGGGGTAGCGCACGGCGTTGTGACGCAGTTAGCCAAAAGCTGCTCGTGCGTGTGCCGACGTTAGTTTCGCGTGTACTGAATTTTACTGGGAGAAGTTCTGGCGCTATCTCTGGCCGCGAACATTATAGTAACTAATTTGGTTACGTTTTGGTGTACTTTTTAAGCACTGTCCATTGCCTGGCGTTGTGACGCAGTTAGCTAAATGCAGCTTGGCCTTGGGCAGCAGTTACTTTAGCGCGTACTCAATCTTACTGGGAGAAGTTCTGGCGCTTTTTCTGACCCCGAAAATAATTGTAACTAATTTTGTTACATACTGGGGCATTTTCGAACCACAGGGATAGCGCACGGCGTTGTGACGCAGTTACCGAAAAGCGGATCGGCCGTTTGCCGCTGTTAGTTTCGCATGTCCTGAATCTTACTGGGAGAAGCTCTGGCGTTATCTCTGGCTCCGAACATTATTGTAACTAATTTTGTTACATACTGGGGTATTTTTGAAGCACAGTGGTAGGGCCCGGCGTTGTAACGCAGTCAGCGAAAAGCTGCTCGGCCGTGTGCCGCAGTTAGTTTCGCATGTACTGAATCTTACTAGGAGAAGCTCTGGCGCTATCTCTGGCCCCGAACATTATTGTAACTAATTTTATAACATGCTGGGGTATTTTTGCAGTACAGGGGTAGCGGACGGCGTTGTGACGCAGTTAGCTAATAGCAGCTTTGCCTTGGGCAGCAGTTTCTTTAGCGCGTACTGAATCTTACTGGCAGAGGTTCTGGCGCTTTCTCTGACCCCGAAAATTATTGTAAATAATTTCGTTACAATACTGGGGCATTATTGAAGCACAGGGGTAGCTTACGGCGCTGTGACGCAGTTAGCCAAAAGCTGCTCGGCTGTGTGCCGCAGTTAGTTTCGCGTGTACTGAATCTTACTGGGAGAAGTTCTGGCGCTATCTCTGACCCCGAACATTATTGTAACTTATTTGGTTACATATTGGTGTACTTTTTAAGCACAGTGGCATTGCCTGGCGTTGTGACGCAGTTAGCTAAAAGCAGCTTGGCCTTGGGCAGCCATTACTTTAGCGCGTACTGAATCTTACTGAGAGAAGTTTTGGCGCTTTCTCTGGCCACGTTCGTATTGAAACGATTTTGGTATCTTTTTGGTGTACTTTTCAAGCACAGTGGCATTGCCCGGCGTTGTGACGCAGTTAGCGAAAAGCAGCTCGAGCTTGGGTCGCAGTTATTTTAGCGCGTACGGAATCTTACTGGGAGAAGTTTTGACGCTTTCTCTGGCCCCGAATGTTATTGAACCTCATTTGGTTACCTTTTGGTGTACTTTTCAAGCACAGTGGCATTTCCCGGCGTTGTAACGCAGTTAGCGAAAAGCAGGACGGCACTGGGCCGCAGTTACTTTCGCCCGTACTGAATCTTACTGGAAGAAGTTTTGGTGCTTTTTCTGGGCCCGAACGTTATTGTAAATAATTTCTTTACTTTTAGGGGTACATTTATTGCACAGTGGCCACGCCCGGCAATGTAATGCAGTAACCTAAAAGCAGCTCGGCTTTGTGATCCAGTTTGTTTCGCGTGTACTGAATCTTGCTGCGAGATGTTTTTGTGCTTTCTCTGACCCGGAAACATTACGGTAACTAATTTCTTTACTTTTTGGGGCGCTTTTCAAGCACAGTGGCCGTGCCCGGCGTTGTGATTCACTATGCGAAAAGCAGCTCAGCTGTGTGGTGCAGTTAGTTGCGCTTGTACCGAATCTTAATGGAAGAAGTTTTGGCCCTTTCTCTGACAGCGAACATCATTGGAAATGATTTCGTTCCTTTTGGCGTACTCTCCATGCATAGTTGCGTTGCCCGGCGTTATGACGCAGTTAGAAAACAGCTCCTCGGCCTTGTGCCGCATTTACTTTCGCATTTACTGAAGTTTACTGGGAGAATCTTTGGCGCTTTCTCTGACAACAAGCATTATTGAAAGTACCTTCGTTACTTTTTTGGGTTCTTTTCTTGCACAGTGGCCACGCCCGGCGTTTTGATGCAGTAATCCAAAAGCCGCTCGGCCATGGGATGGAGTTAGTTTCAATTGTACTGAATCTTTCTGGGAGAAGTTTTGGCGCTTGTTCTTTGCCCTGAGAAGATAGCCCTTAGGGATGTCTTGTCAGATGGTTTGGCTGCTTCAAGTATTGCCTCAACCTTTTTGTCGGTGATGCGAACACAAGTGGCGTCAATTCAATGTCGGAGAATCTGAATTGACGTAATTCCGAAGCTGCACTTTTCTTTCTTCAGGCATGTGGCTTTCTCAGTCTGCCTCGGTAGAACCTGATTCATACACTGTGAATGCTCATTTGCACCATTCGTGTTGACAATGATGTCGTCAAAGTAAACACTCACCCCTGGAATTCCAGGTAGCATTAATTTTCTCCATCATGCACTAGGAGATAGCTGGCGCAGGGGAAATTCAGAACGGGAGGTGTTCCACCGTGAATAGTCTTTTTGTGGTGTTCACTGTGAGCAGTGCTGTTGTTTCAGCATCAACTTTGAGTTGTTGATATGGTTGATAAACATCCATTATTGAGAGGAGTGTTCCATTATGTTGGTTTGCGAACGCCTCGTCTGTAGTCTGTACCGGATACGATGCCCTTCTTTGCTGCAGCATTAACAGTACTCCTGTAGTCACAACAGACACTGAGAATACCGTCAGTCTAGCGAACAAGTACCAATGGGGCTGCCTATTTGGTAGGCTGCGTTGGTTTTAGGAAGCCTTGGCGCTCTAGACGATCAAGCTCGTGTTCCATTAGCGTTTGCAGCACCACTGAAATCAGCGGCGTCTTCCAAACCTTCGCCGTCGCACCGTCTACGATTTCCAGATGAACTTAACCCGTATAGCTGCGAATGTCTTCCTTGAAGACATCTGAGTGTCATTCCAGAACCTCCGTAATCTCTGGTGCTGGCTCTCTAACGTGGTCGATTCCCATCAGCTGAATGTGAAGTGCCGAAAATCAAGGAGGCTGCACCCAGTGCCCTTCATAACCAACAACGACAGCATATAGTCCTTTGATCTCAACCTCACATGAACTTGTGCGGAGCCCAGGACGCGTAATTCTTCAACTGACCATTTGCGCAAATCTAATGGCTCTCTTGAAAGCCACGGAGTGTTTTTCTTTCACGTTTTGTAGTCCATGTCCTCGCTTATCAGGGAGCTTGTCGCACCTGTGTCCACCTCAAACTGAACTGGCTTTCCCTCCACCCTCAAGTCCACGAGGAACTTGGGGCAGTGTGTACGCACACTCACTGTGTGTAGCAGAACACACTAACTGGTACTGGGTTAACACTGTGTGCCCGTTTCTGCTTGTTGTCGGAGCGGGGTTCTGTGTTTTTCTTTTTCTACTAGAGCGGGCACGGACGACGTGACCCTTCTTGGAGCAGAAACAGCAGCTTGCCTTGAATTTGCGCATTTTAGCGTCGTGTAAGCCATCGCATCGATAGCAATGTCGTGCTCACGTATGCTTGCCTGCTGGCTTTATATGCGACGTCCTGTTAATTTCCCTTTAGTCTGCCACTTGCTTAATTCCTCGCTGATGCCTTGACGCACTTTCCGCTGCCAGGGCTAAGTCCAGAGCTCGTCGAAATGTAAGGCCTTTTTCTGCGAGGGGTCCCTTTGGACGATGTTCGTCCCAGACGCCGTGGACGAAGCTGTCCCGGAGCATCACATCCTGGGGCAGCATAACTGGGTTCGCTGCTGAATCGGTCGTTTGGGTATCAAGTGACGTCGTCGATATTGTAGCCGAAAGCAGCGCTCCAAAGTTGCAGTCTGCAGTCAAGGTTCTGAGAGGAGCAGCGTAGCTGCTGATCGACTCGTCTGGCCGTTGGACGCGTCTTTGAAAGACATCCGGATGTAAAGCTCAGATGTCCTGGTGTCGAAGTGCTGCCTGAGAAGTGTCCCTAAATTATTGAAGTTGACTTCTCCCGGGATCTTCGGAGCAATCAGCACGCACACAGTGTTCGAAAGTGTCGGCTCCACAAAAGCGTGAAGGGAAGTGCCGGCTTCCTTGCTTTGTCGCTGACGTCGCTCGCCACAAAGTAAATGTCGAGGCGCTGGATTCACGATTCCAAACGTTTACGCGAGAAAGGCTCGATAGCGCCGTGCATTCGTCCTGTACGTAGCCATTGCCTTAACTTCGAAAAGTTATCGACTTCGCAACTCCTGCCTCGTCGCCAGTGTTACGTACAGGGTCTGGCCGCGTCGGTGAAAGGAGTGCGCATTGGTTGGTCGCAGAAAACAGACTGAGCTGCATGTGTTCAACGGGGCAAACTCTCGGTCCTTGTCCGGTAGTCAAGGCGCTGAGGGCGACGGAGGATTCTCAGAACTCGTCTCGGGATGGGACCGCTTCCTGTTTCTTCCATGTCTCGTCCAGCCGAGGAGCGGTGGTGCGGCACTTGTACACAACAGAAGCATTCGCTAGCACAGCTACAAAAAGTGTGCAATCGCGCCGAACACAACCGAGTACGTTGTGATGGCGGCGAACACAGTCGGCAATCGTCGAAAACGTGATCTGCCAGTAAAGCGCGTCGGCATTTGTACATGGGCCATCGAAGGTTCCAGAGTAACCGCTAATGCGCGCATGCCTTCCAAAAAAATTCTACAAAATTCGCGTCGCACATACAGTCAGATTAGACAAGCTTGGGTAAAACATAGACAACAGGTAGAAACATCGATAATATTCCGGAAACTGCTGATACATGCGGAGCGTCCCGCGCTGAGCGGTAACTTTCGTTACACAGGAAAAAGGGCTCAACCGAAAGAGATAAACAAGTACACGGGTCAATATATATATATATATATATATATATATATATATATATATATACGTATATATAATGTACAGAACTTTATTAGGGTCGCACAGCAGCAGCGACGTACCCAGCACCAGCAGCTAGGGCGCAGCCAGGGAGCAAACTGGTACGAGCTATGCGATGGCAACGGGGCTTTTGAACGTACCAATCTTCTTCGTCACAATCACCGCCGGAATCGAATAGTAGCCATCCTGGCGACCTAGGAAGAGGTCAGCGGATCGTAATACGGCTTCAGCCGGTCAATGTGCACTGTCTATCGCCCCCGACGACGCAGATCGGAAGATGGCGATACGGGTTCGACCACGTAATTAACTGGTGATGGTTGCGCAAGCACGCGGTAGGGCCCGTGGTACTTCGGGAGGAGCTTGGACAAAAGGCCAGGAGGAGCAACAGGTGGGACCCAAAGCCACACAAGTGAGTGGATAGGGAAAGGGTGAGGGGGTGGGCTGAAGTCATGAGGCTCTTTTTGGCGGCACTATTGAGCAGACGTCAAAGAACGGGCCAGTTGTCGGCATTTCGCGGCGTAGTGAGCGACCGTAGAAGCAGGCGAGTATTCAGCAGGGTCCGGCCGCTACGGGAGGACCGTATCAATGGTGCTGAAGGAATGGTGGCCGTAAAGCAGAAACAATGGTGAGAATCCGGTAGTGGCTTGAGAGGCAGTGTTGCATGCGTATGTTACGAATGGAAGTACAAGATCCCAGTTGGAGTCGTCAGACGCAACATACATTGACAGCATGTCACGAAGAGCTCTGTTGAATTGTTCTGTGAAGCCATTGGTCTGTGGTTGATAAGCTGTAGTAGTGCGGTGAATAATTTGGGATTCCGATACGAGTGACTGCAGGACGTCCGAGATGAATACGCGACCCCGATAGCTCAGCAGTTCACGAGGTGCGCCATGGCGGAGAACAAAGTTGTTTTGAATGAACGAGGCGACGTCTTTTGCTGATGCGGCAGGCAAGGTAGCAGTTTCAGCATATCCTGTCAAATGATCTACGGCAACAACAATCAATCAGTTGCCAGCGCCGGTAGATGGAAGAGGCCTGTACAAATCAATGCCGACACGGTGAAATGGCTGAGCTGGGCAGGGAGGCCGCAGAAGAGGTGCGCTGGAGAGATGCGGGACACATTTGCGTCATTGGGAGGCAATGTAGGAGCGTACGTATTTGTGGACAAAGTTCTACACCCCTCGCCAATAATATCGTAGGCGAAGCCGTGTATAGGTTTTTGACACTCAGCCGTGACCACGCTGCGGGTCAGAGTGAAAAGTGCAGAATAAAGCTTGTCGAAGGTGGCCGGGCACTACTAAGAGCCATGTGCGCCCGTCATTGTGGTAGCTGCGGCGGTATAAAAGTCCGTCGCGGATGGTGAAATGCTGCGCCGGTCGGCGTAATGCTCAAGTGGCCGATGTTGCAGGAGGAGTTGATAAAAACTCGAAAATCATGACGATCCATGGGTCTTTTCGTCGCTCCGAGGCCATGTCCAGGATGTCAAGTGGTGAGATACGTCTGCAGGTAGAAGTACTGCTGTCTGAAGCAACTGGGAAGCGCGCGAGGGCATCGGCGTCAGAGTGTCTGCGTCCACATGGATATCATATTCCTGGATGCGAAGGGCCCAGCGAGCGAGGCGGCCCGACGGGTCTTTGAGGTTAGACAACCAGCAATGAGCGTGATGATCCGTCACTACGTCAGAGGGTCGACCGTAGATAATATGGGCAAAATTTCTGAAGAGCCCGTACGATATCCAGGCACTCTTTTTCTGTCACTGAGTAATTGGTATCAGGTTTTGTGAGGGCACGACTGGCATAAGCGACCACGTATAGACATTATTGCTCTGACGTTGTGCGAGCATGGCACAAAGGCGGACTGCACTGGCGTCGGTGTGAAGTTCTGTAGGTGCGCTTGGATCAAAATGGCGCAAGACTGGCGGAGACGTGAGTAGGTGACGAAGAGTTGTAAAGACATCCTCAGAGGCTTCCGACCAAGTAGAAAGTTCATTGTCACCTTGGTCAAGTTGGTTTAGTGGTGCGATCACAGTAGCGAAATTGCGTACGAAACGTGGAAAATAGGCGCATAGGCCAATGAAGCTGCGTAGTGCTTTCCAGTTAGTGGGCTTCGGGAAATCGGATACGGCACGAAGTTTAGCAGGGTCAGGAAGAATGCCTTCTTTGGAGACAACGTGGCCTAATATAGTCAGTTTTCGAGATGCAAATAGGCACATTTTTAAGTTAAGCTGGAGACCAGCATTCCTGAAACAGGTCAAAACTTGGTGAGACGGCTAAGATGGGTCGGCAGATTAGGCGAGAAGACGACAACGTCGTCGAGGCAGCACAGACAAGTATGTCACTTCAGGCCACGCAGGATGCCGTCCATCATGCGTTCAAAGGCGGCAGCTGCGTTGCACAGACCGAACGGCATTACAGTGAATTCATACAAGTCGTCTGGTGTTACAAAAGTGGTTTTAGAACAATCGGCGTCAACCATGGGCATCTGGCAGTAGCCAGAGCGAATATCTAAGGAGGAGAAAAGCTTTGCTCCCTGCAAACAGTCAAGTGCGTCATCGATACGTGGCAACGGTATGCATCCTTTCGGGTAATCCTGTTAAGTCTTCGATAATCAACGTAAAATCGTATGGTGTCATCTTTCTTTTTAACTAGGACGACTGGTGATGCCCAAGGACTACTAGAAGGCTGGATGACACCGCGTTTTAACATATCGTTCACCTGGTCATTGATAACGCCTCTTACAGTCAGCGATGCTCAGTAGGGACACTGTCGAATGGGTGCATGGCTCCCAGTGTCGATAGTGTACGAAACAGTCGTTTTGCGGCCGAGTGCAGTCAAACGAGGAAGAGAAGCCTTGGAGCAAGTGAAGAGGTTCGTCGGGCTGTGTCGTCGTTAGGTCACAGGCAATAGCTGGCGTAAAAGAACGCAGCAGCGACTGAGGAGGCGATGGCTCGGGAGCGAGTAGATAATTGGAGTCGTCCATCGTGTGAAATATTGATGATGACGCCAGTGGCTCTCCTCTGCCAAGGCTTTCACCGCGGCGTAAAGTAATTGGTTCGGCCGATATGTTTGACACGCACATGAGAGAGGCGCCAGTTTTGAACTCGAGGACGTCGACCGGCAGTGGTAGTGAACAACGGAGAACTAAGAGTTCAGACGGAGCGAGGAGTACTGTTCCGTCTTCCACAGAGTCACGAGTACTGACAAGAGCCGAAGACCATGCAGGTATAACGGTGTATTCTGAAACGGCGATTTTGTGACAAGGCCCTTGTGGTGAGTGATAATATCGGTGGAAAACTGAAACAGCTCGATTTCGGCGCGCGCACAGTCAATTATCGCATGATGTGTTGAGAGAAAGTCCCAACCTAATATGACGGCGTGTGAACATGCTGGCAACACGAGGAATTCTATGATATAAAGGACCTCCTGAATGACGGCACGAGCGGTGCAGGCGCCGGATGGTTCGACGTGCTGCGCGTTGGCAGTCCGAAGGGACAGTCCAGAAAGCGGCGTCGTCACTTTTCCTATATTGCGGCAAATACGGGCACGTATCGCTTAAAGTGCAGCGCCGATGCCGACAAATGCTAGCGTTAATCTTCCTTCTATTGCGACTTCAATAATCTTTTTCGGGGAAGTGTAAGGCCTTATACATTGCGCTGACACCGCAATTCTCGTCTCCTTAACTGCGATTTTTAGTTTTCCTGGCGCAGAGGGCTGCGCCAGAGGGGAAAGAGAGCGGCGGTGAGGAGAAGGTGAATGGCTAGTGGAGAATTCCGTCTCGATGACAGGAGGAAATTCAAAGCAGTCCGAATAGTTGC